>NC_092186.1:24595000-24860000 GCF_043641665.1 Enoplosus armatus | reverse complement strand
TATTGGTATCAGTATTCCCATCTATTTTCAAGACAACCGAATTGTTATCGCATCAAGTATGTGTACACATGGTTCCTTGTAGCCTAACGTGATGAGGACCTTTTTCATTTTAAAGTGATGGGTGTCTTTTTAACGTAATTGAGTTGAAAGCAAACTGCGGCTCTGTAGTATGTACCAACCCATTTTTTTCTTTAAAGGATTCCAGCAGTTGTTAAAGGACTCGACAACACACGTGTACCAAGCGAAATTTGGAAGCATTATCACGATGACTTCAAAGAACCCATCATTGATAAGATTGGCTGTCTGCCCCCACTGAAATTTACATTCCACTTTAACCTGTGTCACAATTGACTAGATGGGGTGGACAATTGGCACAAAATGAGAGAGCTATTTTTACTTTGCAAGTAATTCGTTTTTCTGTTTTCTGTTTTTTTTTTTTCCAGTTTTGCTATTGTAGATGCAAAGTTTCCGCCTTCCCTAGACTGAACGCATATTGGCTGTTTCGGTCTTTCATTTTGCTCTTGAAAACAAACAGCAGGGAAGCAGAGTGGTGGCAAACATCCTCTTTTCAACAGGAAGCAGCGGGGTTATTGGAAACAGCGCAGGTGCTCGTGAGCTCTCATCTGACTACAACTACGGCTGTCAACCTTACGATGGATGTGTTCTACTGTTAGCTCGCTATAAATAAGACTGGAAACCAAATAGCTCTCAATGCTGGAGTATAATTGCAAGAAAGAAAAAAAAACGACTCCAAATAGGTGCTGGACCTGCAGCAACAGTCTGCTTTTTAGGAATGTGATGGTTTATTACTGATTACTGACATTTCGAGTAAACGGACCATGGCAGTGGTTGTAAGGGTTTAGTCCATTATCTAATAACATTTTATGTCGTGTGCTTCAATGTGTTTCTATTTGCACAGACTTGATAAGTATTTGAGACAGACAACCTTATGTCAAAAGGAAAGCCATAGTGTCTGATGTCTTTAAAAGAACCCTTTCTCACTTGTTATAAAACAGTTTCCACTATAATTTCACAAGGCTTTTATAAAGTACCCAAGTTTTGTGTCATACATTTTTGTATATACTTTGAAAATAAACTCTTTAAATGTCTTGCTAAAAGTCTGCATTTCTTCGAAGCACCCTTGTTGGTATGTCAGGTTTGCTTAGCCAGAATACAGTGGCAAAACGGATTAGAGCAATTTGGAAAATGGCCAGAAACAGTGAAATTGGTGGTGAATCCAGAGGCATATTGCTCCTCTTGTACTGTTGAGTTTGGTGGTAATGGCGGAACATAAAATCTTACCTTACCTCCCACTTAGCTATATTTTCAAATGCAATGCTGCAAAAAAGCTCACTCCTCATTTGCACATTTGACATTTAAAGGGATTTCTATCATTTCCTGTCAAATACACTCCCACGATTACACTCAGTGGAGCCATGGATCGACGATTATTAAGATGGAGCCAACATGAACTTTTCTGAGGCTGGTTTTGTCCCAGCAGGGGCTGTCATTAACATGGACTCCTGCTTGGAGCCCCGAGCCTTTAACTGTCCTTAAACTGCCCGTGCAAAAGTGGGAAAATTAGCAAATGTCAATCATTGGCTGACACTGCTATCAAGAGGAGTCAGTTGGAGTCTGAAAAGGCCTGAGGGGGTGGTGGTGGCGGCGGCGGCGGAGTGGGAAAGCGTTTACTTTACATTGTCACACTCTGAATATCAACTCATCATATCGTGTTCATCGTGCTCGCTGTGCTGAATTCTTGCCTACGGTGCTTCACACCAGGCCCTCTCCCCCTCTGTCACCTTGTTTGCTCGAAATGACAGCCACTGGAAATGATGTGGGTGTATCAATTAGACGGCAGCAGGGCACAGCAATCGCCGGCACGTTGTCCTGCAACATTTCAAGCAAGTCACCGCTTCCTGTGCTTTTACTATGTGGGTACTATTGTCGGGACACAAAGAGAAGCAATCTGAACTGACATTCGATTTGCTATGATGGCTTTTTTTTTTACCGGCTTTGTGTAGTAGATTACATTTTTAAGTTCAACCAGTTGGTACTCTGGTTTGGTCGCTGGCCCCAAAGAGATTTTAAAGCTTACCTGTAACTGTTTTTGACCAATTCCAATGCTCATGGTTGTCCTTTGAGAGTTAATTTGACTAGTTCTTTTATTTTGTTAAATTTCATCTTGCATGCTGTTTGTGGTGGCTGCAGTTCTATTTCATGTATTTTAGGAATGATTGATGTTTTTGATGAATAACACTGTTCATGAAGCATTGGGACATGATACAAAGTCAAGGGTACTTTTTGGTAATTTTGTGTCAAGAAGCAAAGATTGGACCTGTGGCAGCCTGACAAAGTGGGAAATAGGAGTAAATTCCCTAATATCCAAGTTTTAGATTATGAGCTGTGACATTTCACTGATGGTCAATGGGTTACTTTTACATATATCCCCATTAACTTCCATTTATTTGTAACAATATGCCTAGTTTCTATCAATCGCTTACTGCAGTGCAGGTGATGTATTTACAACTGACATGGCGTTACACGATCCCTCCTCTCTCCCGCTTAGGCGCTCCTGGTCGGCGATCAGTGGGTGGCCCTGCCCCCACTATATAAGGAAGGCTGGAGGAGAAGGAGGTCTCTCCCGCAGACAAAACAGCCTTCTGACGGCCTTAGTGTTCAGTGGCAGTCTGGTCTGGTAGTCCAGTTTTTGCAGGTTTTCTTTGTCGGTTTAGTTTACCCATTTGGGTGGAAGCTCTGGATCCAACGGCCCATTGCGTGGCTTCCCCCATTCTTTTGTTATGTTTGGTCAGGCCTCCAGACTCCCATAGTTTTGGTTCATACTGTATGTGGCAATTTCTTTATTGCAAATAAAATCATTTTTGATTTAACTGAACCTCGGGTATGGCATCCTCTTAATATGTTGTTGGTCACAAGGTTGAACCAAATATTTTGTGTTTGTGGCGGTAACACATTGTAACTGGGCGTCCCTACGTTGGCAAGGACCTTCTGAATGCACCATTAAACAATTGACCATTGTATAATGAGCCGCAAAGAGCACAGCAGTTTGTGTCCTCCAATTTCAAACAAGGAGGTCTGCATTTATGTCTCCGCTTTTGGAGAAGCCTTTGGAGGAGGACGGCTCTGTCGACCTGTTCTGACATACTGGGTTTTTGAAATACGGACTACAGAAGGGTGCAGTCTTTTTGAATTGAGATGCAACACACTGCAGGAGTGCCAAATGGAAGTCCCTGAGTCTCCCATTGTGTCTTCTCCACATGCAGTCCTGTGCTCCCCCGTCTCAGCTGCTTCTAATTAAGGCCTACCTTATTATCCCTAATGTATTTAGGCCGTGTCGTCAGTCAGTTTGAGTCCCTTCTGCGGAAAGAAACGACAGACCAGTGTAATTATTAATGAGAACAAAGAAAATGGTCTAAATCTAACAAAGTGAACTTTGTTGGAAGTTTACATTCTAGCTAAAGTATTTTAAAACAAGCCTGTGGGTTTTGCAAGCTGAATTAGTGCAGTTTAATAAGGAAAGGGTTTTGAACTTGAACTTGGAATGCTTATGAAAAAAGCAAACCAAACTTCAATTAAAAAAAAAACCCCACATTTAAGCACATTTAAGAACACGTGGGTATGCTTTATACTGTTTATACAAATCCTACATCCTTATCATTCCCCCTCATATGGTGGTACGGCGGTGCAAATATCAAATCCAAGAATGCACTTGGTAAAATAGTGAATACAAGCGCCCACCCCCTTCTTCAGGAGTTTTAATGCCTGCACTCTGGCACCCACTGCAGATTCCCCTCAGTCAGACACATGCAAACATTCATTCATCCCCCACGGCTCATGAGCATGTAGGCCTACTTGTAGGACGATTCTGTTGATGTAGTTTGATTGTAATGCTATGCTGGTCGTACTTTCTGTTGAGGGATGGCAGGATAGTCACCAGTGTATTGTTTTTATTGCCGTTCTGGTGATCGTGCTTGTCCGTTGACGCAGTGCTGCTGAGTCTGTGTGTTACTCTTGTGTGATTTCGTGTTTGTTTTTGCGTTGCACACACAAACCAATTGCCCCTTTGGGGACACGCGAAGTTGAACTTGAACTTATAATAAGCTCAAAGAATAGCTTCTGCCAATGTGGCCTCTGAAGTGTTACCAACCCCTCAGAGGTCAGCAGTGCCAAGGCAGTTTGCCACTGGTGCACAGCAAAAAACGTGCATGTCAACAAAGTTTAAACCACATGGGGAGAGCTCCACACAGTTTTACTCTGCTGCTAAATGAACTATCCTCCTAAGCCGCAACACCACACACTGGACAACAACAGCAATCTTGCAGGTTTATTGCGTGTCACGCTGTCCGAGATGGGTCTAATAAAATATTGGCCCAGAATCTGTGTTATCTATTTTTAAGGCACGTCAAATCGTGCAAAGACCTGTCTATGTCTTTAAAAGATAAGATTTTTTTATTTTTACAGTGTTGCATTGCCGAGTGTATTTTGCATCACATCATGTCATTCTCATTGATTTGTTTGCGGACGTGGGTGACGGCAGCAGCTCATATTGGCTCGCTGACTCACGATGATTGTAAGCATTTGGTCTTAAAATGGCAGACTTTCGATGCAGGTCTTTGGTCTACAAAGTCAGCCGTGGTGGACCAGCCTTGCAGGGGCACTGCTGGTGGTTTCAAGTTTGTGAGTCATTTGCAAAATGTGACGTGACGTGTGACTGTGTGCATCCAGATTGAAGGTGGAAGAATCACATCAGTGAAATAAGCCCCTGGTTCTGATATTGGTAGAAATGTTCAGTTCATCCAACTGAGAACAGGAGGTCAGTCTACAACCCAAACTATTCAAAACGCTGTTCAACAGGATGGCAGAGGGCAGCGATATTAGCACATTCACTCAGATTGTAACTGCTCGCGGCCAATTGCAAAGTCTGCCGTCTCCCAAACCCGGTACTGCTCAGAATCCTGGAGCCTATGCTGCCCAGCCTTTCACGTCTTGTAACCCCCTTGATTTGCAGAGTTTCCCGGTGCCTCATTGATAAACATTATGTAAGTGCAAACGTTGGCCCACTTTCTTAAACAAACATGACGGGACAATGTGCGGCCCTCCACCAAAACTCTGACCCATGCTCGCGCACATAAACTGGAGAAATGAGAAACTGTTTGTGTAAAACAAATTGAAATGTTACCTCTCACTTATCATATGTGAAGAGTTCAGTTGCAAAAATGGATAAAAGCCATTCTTCCAATGAATAAACAAACACCTTTTGACACACAAATAAACTGTTATTGCAAAAGAGCCCCTCAAATATGTTCTGTAATTATTAAACAATACTTTTATTGTTAGGACAGTTATGAAATGTATTCTCATAAGTAATAAAGGGAGACACTAGGACGCACGACACTGATGTCGCAGTCCGGCAGATACGAGTGCACAGTTTCATATATTAGCATATATCATGTTGTGTTTTATTTTTATTTTTTCACGGCTTTTAATTCATTTAATCTGTGTTTGTAAATGTGTTTTTGTTGGTGCTATACACATTTGAACAAATTCTTCTTATTATGAATATTCTTCTTATTATTGTTGTCGCCGCATGTTAGTAATTCCCACACCCGTAGCTTTTCAGATACAATCAAATGGGGGGGGGGGTGGATCAATCACAATGCATAATGCACTATTTCAGCCCTCCCTGAATGTTGGTGTTTAGTTTAGCAGATGGGTAAACAGTTCTCCAAATGAGAGACAAAGGCTTCACGGTTCAGGCTGTTTATTCGTTGCCTCTGTGTAAAAGCCCCGTTAAACACATGAAAAATAAAAAGTAAAGCATAACGCTGAAGTAAGTCCTTACACAGCTAGCATAACTGCTACAACCATGCGGCAAAAAAAAAAAAAAAAAAAAAAGATAGTTGTAAGGTGTACATATTTGTTATATTCATATTTGTATACTGTTATTTTATATGTAATAGTAGGTAACGGTGCAGCCATAAAGCCTATCACCGGGGTAACAAGGCAGACCCCCAGGTGAGTGTTTGTTTGACTGTAAATATTAACATACAGCCTTAGAGACACAGTGACTACATCCAGCTGTTTGTGTCGCTTCTTTGGATTCAACTAGCTGTCAGCCGTAAGTCCACCACCCTCATCAAACACAGTGCCTGTGAGACTGCTGGCTGTTACCACTGTCTGGTGATATAAAGACGTTTCACGGGGGTGGTTTAAACTGAATGGAGATAATCAAGAGTAGATTGACCCCCGTTACCCTCCAAAACTCCAAAAAACATAAAAAAAAACTCAAAACTAGGTGGCCAGAAGAAGGAGATGTGGGGAATGGAAGACCTTGGAGAGAGATGATGATGATGATGATGATGATGATGACGACGACGAGTGGCTTATCAGCCAGTTTCGACTTTCTCGAGCTGTTCTCTTGGATCTCTATGCTGTATTGGGCCGAGCTTTATAGAGAAGCACCCGCTGAAAACCAAGCCGTGCCAGTCTTCAAGTCCTAGGCAACACTGGGATTTCTGGCAACCGCCGGGGACGTCGCAGCCAACCTTTGGCCGACGTGTTAGCAGCTATAATTGCTTTGTCGCATCTGCGCGTAAAGTTCCGTTACACGGCGGGTGATCAGGCAAATAAAACGGCGCAATTTGTGCTATTGACTGCACTCATGTAGCTACGATGGCGCGGAGCGAGAATGAATTTGCTTTCATTAATCGATGAATGTCTTCCAATGAATGTCCGACTCATGTGAGATGCAGACATGCTACAGACAAAACGGTAGCGGCTGGCTGGTCATCCCAGGGCACGTTCATATTGAGACACGGCAGAGTTGGCCGCAGACTTGAAGCCGGAGCTGTGCTTAATGGCTGGCTTCTCGGTACGGACGGTTAATGCAGAAATCCTAAATAAGTTGCAATTCATCTCTACTGCAGCGTCTAACCCATCCAGTAACCTTGCAGTTGACAGTGGATACCCCCCCCCCACCCTTTTCCCCTAACCCACAGAGCTCAAAGGAAAGGAATTACAATATGCGCCACAGTCAGGCGCGCACCATCGTGGCTTCTGAAGGCAGATGGCGTCGCCTCAGTGCCACAGGAGGAAGGCTTTGCCATACAAGCCCGAAAAGTTGTGCCAAATTGTGAGGCCGTGTGCTGTGCTACATAATGTGGCACAGCTAAAGACTGTGGCTTTACCCCCCTAACCCTGATAGTCACGTTGGCCCAGAGCCCGACCCCTATCCCCAGGCATTTGAGCCAAATGCTGCTGCCGGGGCGCCAGCGCGTGGATGTTATGCGTCGCTGAATGAATATTAATTAGGGGCGTTTCACTGACTATTTACAGGCAACTATGGCTGTTACATGTTACAGGTGGGGCACATTTCGAGTTGATCGTGATTATAAAGGAAAGCCGGCGTTATATATCAGAATATCTTTGTGTGTGAGCAACCTTTTGACATGAATCCTACGCCGTTTTATACGTTTTAAGCCTCCTGCATTAGCTGCAGAACACCTTGGAGCCCAACAGATCTGTGATGTAAGTTGTTTTAACAGGCCCTAGTTGAGTCGTCCTTGGTCGCTTCCCATTCGGGGTAATCCCCAGTGCCATCTGAAGTGTCTACTATCACGCCGAAAACTCAAGTGGATTTTTATGAAATCAACCCTTCGAGGGACCAGGGGAGCGAGTGAACAATGACGTACACTCAAGGGCCATCTTACAAAAATTGTATTGTGATGTTTCTTTGCTCTGCTTAATGAATGGTGTGATTTAAAGTGCACAAAATACTGAGAGGGTATTCCTCCGTTTTGCACTCTGCGTAATGACATACTTTAAATCCTCTCTTGCCTTCGGATTCCACCCCCCTTACCCTGCATGTGACCACTCTCTTGACTTATAGTGCTACATACTAGGCATATCAAACGGTTGCTGAAACACACCACTGTTCACCGGCTATGAGGTTGCTTTTCATCAGTATCAATCAAGCGGCAGTTGGGGAGAGTCACTGCCGAGACAACTTGTGTACGGGTTAATATGTGCTGGTAACCAAAGATTTCTTGAGAAAGACATTTCGTGTGGAGTAATACATTTGGAGGGTTGGGCGGTGGTGGTGGTGAGGGGGGGTGATTGCTGCAGCGGCCGTTTGATTTTGTTTTCAGTGACTTTCCATCACATCCAGCAAGATGATAAGTAAAATATCTGCACAGCTCACCAAAATTGGTACGTGACACATCCCGTCACTGTGCCTTTCCTCTGACTTTGGCCAGTCGTGTTCACGACGATTCAAGGCCACCAAGTGAGAATGCCACCTCCCCTCTGCGCGCCATCGATCACGAAAACAGAGCTCATAGTGCCAGAAATGTTGTTATTGCAATAACGGCAGGTGTGGAGTAATGAAAAGCATCATTCACACATCACTGAGTCATTGTACGGCTAGTGTAAACAATGAATAACATTAAAACAGTGGGAATGTACAAAAAAAACAAAATAGACCTTTTTTTCATAGGAAAAGCACAGGTGTTACTAATAACATTAAGGATGACTCCACAATAATATTTCCTACTGTCACACGTCAGAATGTCTGTCCCCTGCACATAAACAAACGCTAAAACACCACGAGCACAACACCTCTACTGAAATTCAGTTTATTTATATTATAGGATTTTGCTTTATCATCAGGTTTGTCTCTAAAATTAGTGTATTTGTGTCAAATGAGGTGCGTCAATTAGCGCTTTCAGTGTGCTTGGGGCCTTTGCTTTCATTATGGGTTGTGTCACTGCCATCTGAAAAATGTAAGTCAAATAGTCACTCTCCTTTTTTTTTTTTAACTCTGTTGTGCTCTGAGCCAACCCCTGAGGGAAATATCTGGCTCTCTAGCTACTGGATGCTCCGCTATGTTCACCAGCTATAGTTGCAATTTTGTCTGCCAAAACAGAAAGAAAGTTGTGGGTGGAAAAACCAAAACAATGAGCTGAAAGATTATAAAAGAGCTATAAAAAAGCTCTGCAGAGCTACTCACGTGATTCATCGTTAATACAAAAACTGTTGATTTAAACCGCTTTGAAAATGAGCGATAAGAGACTTCGTTGCAACCCATCTGTGTACAGTGCAGTACACAGAGGAACGACATTGTGTTTCCACTTGTCCCCGGTGTAAAACAAAAAGAGTGATGCGGCATTCAGTAGGAGTGAGGGAACATTCAGAGTACGCATGAGGTGCTCGAGTACCAAACAAGATGCAAAACAAGGTTCAAACGTGTCGCAGGACAAAACTATTCCAAGAGAAAAGTTTACAGTAAAAAAAGTTATGATGTGTAAATCTTGCCGGTCCAGTCAGCATTGCTCATTAGCTTAGCACCCCCCCCCCCCCCCCCTCAAACGGTGAGCATTAAAAAGCACAGTGAAAGAATCCTTGTCAGGACACGCCGTGTAAGGTAGGTGTAAGGATGTAATGCAAATCTTAAACAATGACAGATAGTCCTTGATTAAGTTTCTGCCTATAAGGAGGGGGGAGGGGGGGGGGGGGGTTATTGATCATGTCACACTCTTGTAATAGAGAGCCAATCCCCGAGAATTAACTTCAGTTCCCGGAACTCTAATCATTTTTAACCGTCCCGTTGAAATGAAGGCAAGGAATGATCAATATGACTTCGACTGATTCCACGTGGGGGTCGCTCCACTTCCTATCTCCTCCTCTAACAGCATTGACAGATGAATTTAACAAGAGGGGCACTATCTGCCTCGCCAAGAATAGAACAGCTAAACTATCTGCGGCCTTTGCTTGTATGGTTTCAGCAGTATTGATGAATATATCACAGTGTGTTCAGCCAGAAGGAACCAATCCTCCTCCCTTTTTTTTCCCTTTTTCTTTTTTTAATCACTGATTCGGTCAGATCTTTTCCAGCGGACCCGGGTGTGATGACCCAAGGCAAGCTGCACTTTTCACGAGCAGGTTTTTGTGTGCCGTTAAATGGAAATGCCCCCCCGATACCGAAATGCATCCATTCCGTCCAATCTGCTTGAGGTCACGCGTGACGTTGCAGCTCAGTCATCAAGTTGTATGCAGAATGTGTGGTACACTATGTAAACATAGAGCGATGAGACTTTTCTTTCATTTGCTTCGCATTATGTTAGCACTAAGATGTACACCGCAATTGGTGGCGTTTATAACGATCAGGTGTGCTTGTTTCTTCGCACGCGGAGAGAGGTGTAACTAATAATACTGATAACGGTTTTAAGCTGCCCTTTAGACTGACACTCTTATTTTCATGAGGTAGTTGCATTTTAGATATTTCATTACATCTATTATATGCAGGTCAGGACCAATTTTACGTACAATGTGTCAGTGAATTCTGCATCAGAGAATTTCTGTCGGCCGTCTGTGATTAATTCATTTTTCCATTGCCCATGTTGCGTTCACTTCCGGCCAGAATGTTCAAAGGAAGGACCCCCCTCCATGTTCTGACGGTTGTAGTGGAGCCTGAGGTTTAGAAGTCTTACACAAAGCCTGGAGTAACGTAGCTTCCCTTTGCCACAACTGGTGGGGCAGACTTCCTGCCTCTCAGTCAAGGTGAAACAAAGCAAAACAATGTTGATCCCATGGTCCTAGTTTCTTGCTATATTCTATGTATGATATTGTTGATTTATTGAAGTCGCCCCCCCCCCACACACACACCAGCAAAAGTGGATTCCATTTTTATCAGTCATTAACAATACCGGGGGGAATTCAATAAAAGATTCAGGTTAGCAAAATAGCCTTGATAGCATAAGAGCCCGTTTGTGTGTTTATGTCACCACATGAATGGTCTGTTCAACGCGCCCCCCCCCCCCCCCCTCCTTCCTGTAGTGGCTTTAGGGCCTGCAACCCAGTTTGAGAACCTCTGATTTAATATGTCAATGTGCACATTTTATATTGTGTTGTGTAAAAGTTGTATTTGTCATGTTTTTGTATCATTTTCACGCAGATTAAGGTTTCCATGAATAAAATACTCAAATTTGCATTCAGCAGTTGAACAAGAAAAAAAAAAGCCTGCTGTAAAAACATTCATCACACCAAATACTCTCACTACACACATTTACACAGTGTTATCATATGTGTTTGGGTGCACAAGAGATGTTTAATGTTGTTGTTTTTTTTTTATGTATTTAATTAAATACGTACTTATTTATTAGCCTTTATAGGCTAAGTAAAAGCACCTGGACGGTGACACAGTTTGTTTTCCTCAGGATTGATTTCGTGTGGTGCATAGGTTAACAAGATCCCACTGCGGGAAATGATGAAGGACACTTATTAATATCACAGCATGTGCAGGCCTGGGGAAAAAGGGCACTCATTGTTTTTCCAAGCAGCCTGCCATCCTACGGTGTCAGTGTGGAGAGGCAGGGAAGGCTTATTTACCACTTGTCCCTCAGGTTCTGTGACATTTTCCTATCAAACTTAACCCTTCCCCTCACTCTCTGTGCATTGTGTTTTGTCTTCGTCTGTCGAAAAAAGGGAGAACATTACAGGAAGTGCTGGGTTAGTTGCAATCTGTATCTCTCGCTACATTCAAACTGCAGCAAAGACGTGGAGCATCTCATTTTTAGTTGTTTCCCCTTACTGTTGTTGTTGTTGTTGTTGGGTGAAAATGTCCTTGGATAGCCTTGGCATTGTCAACTGGACAGGCGTAACATAACAAACCCATTTTTCCCCATAGAATATGGTGGTATATCCAATAATTGTAAATATACAATCATGAGCGTTTCACCGCCACCCCCAGTATATTTGTTACAACCATTATGGGTCTTAGCTTTTAGTGAAATGTGAGGCTTTATAGGGCAAGGTGAGTGATATCATTATAGTAAATGTGTGTCTGCAGCACAGATAAAAATGTAGGCTATTTGGTTAGGGGGTTACTGATGACAGAATATCATCAGTTGAGGTGGACATATTACCCTCAGGGATGTGTGTGCTTGTTTGTGTGCATTTTTCTCTCCATTGTTCTGATGGTGTAGAAACCGTGCTCATAAATCATATCTTGATGGGAAGAAAATACTATATAGGTTAGATACCGTAGGTGTAATGCGGCCGTTGGTATTCTGACGATATTTGAGCTCTTTTCGTTGAGAGAAAAGTTTGTCTTAAAGCTGTGTTCAAGGATTTGTGGCCACTAGGGGGCAGGAAACCATCAACGCAAACTGACAGATACACAGCCACCACATGTCACCAGTTTCACCAACTTTCACATCACATCACAGCACGTTAACATTCGGTTGGAGTTGTGCTTTAGCTCTGGTTTGGCCTCCACCACATGTGGGCCGAAAGCTTGCTTAATGCTCAACTGTGTACGCCAGCATTAGTTTGGTTTCCAGGGTTGATTAGGAGACTGAACCGTTTAGTAAACGTACCATAAAGTTAATGTGAATAAAGCAAAACAAATAAGCGTGTATAATAAGTGGCTATAAATTCCGTAGAGCAGCAAGTTATTAATGGCGCATTCCGCGGACAGATATAGTATGAACCCTCCATTCACTATACCTGCTTATCCTTGGGAGAGTTGCTGACATTGGACGAGAGGCGGGATACACCCTGGACAGGTCGCCAGTCAATCACAGGGCTGACGGACAGACCATTTACACTCACGTTCACACCAGCGGGCAATTTAGAGTCACCAATTACCCTAAGCTAACCCCTAAAAGTCTTTGGAGTCGAAGAGTAAACCCATGCAGGCACGAGAGGGGAGAACATGCGAACTCCACCCTTCTTGCTGTGAGGTTACAGTGCTAAACCATTGTGAAGGAAGGAAGGGTTTAACATATTCTAGTCCACCAAATAAAAAAACAATAAAAAAAAAAACAAACCTGAAATGCACACAATGATGAGACGTTGGCAATTTAACCACAAACTGAGTTTCCCCGCAGTATAGATTAACTTTCAATTTTGTTAATTGGCCTCCCAAATGACATTTTATTTCTTTTTATTTTCCTGCAGAGGTAATTAGAGTAATGAGGAACATTGCTGTTTAACAAGAACAGGCCTTCACAACTGTGCTTGGGCAGACAGCCGCTGCTGCACGGAAATCTGTTGATGGCTGAATTGTAAGCGCTGGACTGGCAAGCAAGCAGAGGAATCTTAAGAGAAGCGAAGACACAACGAAAGGGGGTGGTGGGGGTGGGGGTGGGGGGAGAGAAATAATCATTTGGAGAGGAATGTGCTATCCACAGGGGCTCCTGCTAATTGCCTCGCTCATGAGTTTGTGGGACGTGTTAGTCGGCTACTGGATCTGGATCCAGCTCTGCCGCCTCAGGGGTGTTGGCATCTCAGCTCACCAGACGACAGCTCAGTTTGACATGGACTTTTTTTCTTTTTCTTTTTTTTTTTTTTTCTCTCCTTCTAGCCATTGCAGCTTGCCTCCCCTAGAGGTTCCCCCCCCCCATCAGAAGAGGCCTAGCTGTGATGGATTGGCATCCTGTGAGTGTCAAACTGCTTTATGGCTCTTTAATGAGGCGATCAGGCAGAGGGAGCCTCTGCACTGCCACCGCCACTATTAGTGCTTAAATAGGAAATCAAAACAGGTGAAGTTTCATTATAGCTGCTGCTGTTAGCACCCGCCTTCAGTGACCAAACCACTCCCATGTAAGAAACAAACACACACACACACACACACATTTTTAGTGAAACTGTAAATGGAAGTTTTTTCCCCTATTTCAGTTTGCCCCAGGTCATAATGTTCATATTTGTGTAATGGACATTCACTACCGAAGGGATTCGTGAAAATGAAATTCTTTCTGATTTTAATGAGTTTCTGGAATCCGAATTCTACGAAAGGAATCACAACACTTGAACAGAAACTGCCTCACTCTTGCGTTTCCCTTCACGTAAAGGGCCACGTTGCATGTTCATATGTATTGCGTAAATTACAGATGAGGCGGTGGCATGCACATGCAGAAAGCAGATGTCTTCCCGGCTTCAGTATCTTATTATTTTTGGAATTACATCATTAGTGAAACACACACACACACACACACACACAGACACAGACAACAGATAGCTTCATTAGACAATGATGTTACAGTTGTTGGTTTAATGTATTCTGCTCTGACAAAACACCCACCCACGTGTACAGTCTGCACACATACACACACCAAAAACATACATGTCTGCGCACATCCAGCCTACTAACACACACACACACACACTCAAAACGGGAGAGCGTGAACCCTGTTGACAAAGAAACACAATTATGCATAAAAGAAGATACAGAAGCGTGCAATTACTCAAACTGTGCCAGCTGTCACAACAGTAATATGGCTGTGCATGTGCTGTGTTCCATCGATCAAGAGACTGCCACATGTTTTGCCTCAGCACAGAGCTGTAGCCTGGTGACTGGCGGAAATAATCTGCCCTGACAAAATTAG
Organism: Enoplosus armatus; assembly: GCF_043641665.1. NCBI lineage: Eukaryota > Metazoa > Chordata > Actinopteri > Centrarchiformes > Enoplosidae > Enoplosus > Enoplosus armatus. Next base: position 24,845,595 of record NC_092186.1, on the reverse strand, counting down.
GCACAACTCGAAAGCAGAAAAAAAAAAAAAGGTCTGTTTATTGCAAACAACACATCCCACCAGAATGAGTGTATTTATAATCTGTCATAACTGCATTGTGAGGGTCATTCGTTTGCCACCCAGTTGGCTGGGAAAACAATCGGCGTTTAAATGACAGCTTAAATGTGCTGTCGACGTTACATTCCCCCACCCGTTCATATCAGACGGCATGGTTAGCTACAGCTGTCGGGCAAGCAAATCCGTTTTGGCTGGAGGGTGAACACGTCAACTTCCGCTTCAACACCTTTACGTGCTAGGGCACCGTTTGCTCAATTTGGTACGAAATCAACGTGTTTGCCGATGGCTTCTTTTTTCACAAAATCCAGTTGTGGTGGCAAAGCGTGGTCCCATGTCTCTCATTTTCCACGCAAGCGGCGTCTTGATTCAAAAGAAAATGTGATATAGTCATAGAAACGTAAAGCATACACTATGTGCTGCTATGAGACCTTTTTACTTAAGTAAAAGTAGCGATGTCGTTATATTAGTTTAGCTGACGTGTAAGTAGCATTTCTAGTAGGTCGTCATAGTGAAGTCATCCAAAAAGTCTGTGCTCAAACGCACTGTTCAAGTTCAGCTTTATATATATATATTATATAAAACACATTGTATGTATCCCTGAACAATGCTATGCTGAATAAATTGTCTTTCTTCAGGTTGCAGCCACCTGTCGATAAGCGGAATAGCGCGAAACCAGGTAAATGCGCCTCCAACCTCGTCAGGCTTAAGGACAGTTTTCAACACGTTTAGATTTATATATCAGTTAGCTATGCTAGGCCAGGTGCACAGGCTTTGGTTTTACCGCTCCGTGAAAGTTCACGCAGACGATAATGGATGATGATTAATGAATTGTGTGTGTGTGTGTGTGACTTGGATGCCTCAGTTTCATCTAGTTATACGTGTGCATTCTAATACGGCAATGTGTGGTAGCCGCTTCAATACAAATCAGTGAGCAACAACATCATTTTTAACACGCTGTTAATAAAACCAAAGGATTGTGCAGCAGGCTGTGGAAGTTCATAACCACTGTGAGGTCTATAAAACACAAGATGATGTTTTATCCAATGTCTAGTCCACTTTGTTCATCCAATACGGAGCATACTGAGAGAGACGCCATAAATAAACTTCTGGGTTGTATACCTTCAACACATTAAAGGCCTCTTAGTGTCACTGCTTGGGTTTTTTCTTTTTTTCTTTTTTTTTTTTTGGAGATTGAGCCAAAATTGGCGAGTTCCACTTTGTCTTGCGTCTCCATTGCTCCGCAGAGGCTGAGCAAACAGAGTTTTCTGATTGGAAATACTTGGTGCTCCTCTTCCAAAGAAATATGTGTCCCAGGAATTGCTTGCAAACTGAACCAATTTCATGCTGCTTTAACACCCCCGAAAATCATTTTAATTCGGGAACACAAAGCTGATCCCAAACTGCGCTTCAGTCACATTGAAGGCCATTGTGAGTCCAGGATTAAATCAACAATACATAGTATTGACATGCAACTCTCTGTGTATTCCTGAAACGCAAACAGATTACAGCGGAATTCAGCGTCTCCTTGTGAGGCTTCTCAAATTCGATGGCTTTTGCTGATATATGTTTGAATCGTATGAGAGAATTCTCTTTAACTATGCCATGATTTACTGAAGTCAGTTTAGGTATATGATCAGTACGTTAAATGATAAGTTAAGACACAGTCCAGTGTCCCTCTCTAACCATGACCACAGTCCTTCCCTAACTCTAACCAAGTGTTTTAAGTGTGCTGACACCGGACACTGTTTTTAGCAGTTGAGGACACCTTTTTTTGTAATCGATTCCATTGGGTTTGAAGCATTTTGTATGTTCCATGCGCCTGGGAGAATGCAGGGCTGAGCATGCCATACAAGTGATCGACAGCAGTGACGTGCTGTCAAGCAACAGCAAGATCTTCTCAGTGCGTTTCAGTGGTCAGGGTGCTCCTTGGGCGCATCTCTCTTTGGAAGAGGTTCAGTGCGATTCACTGCTAACCTGGTTTCAGACTCTCAGCTTGGATCGCTGCCCACATCTGAGTTTTTTTTTCCCCAGCAGTTCTAATAGTTCTGGGGCTCTTGCTCTTTCGCGGCTGTTTTCCTTCCGAAAGATAGCCGACTCAATCAGAGCAAAGTAGGTGGAACTGAAAAATGGGAAGAAGAACCTCTTCCTGTGCCAGAGCCAGTAAAAAAAAAAACCCAAAGTAACAGAAAAACTGCCACGAAAGACAAACCGTGGATGAGATCAAAACAGCACGAGGCGTTCGTTGTTCAACTAACAGAAACAACATATTTCTCTGAGTGACAGGAAAAATGTACTCATAGCAACCACAACCACGTCTGTGTTGACTCAAAAGGACGTTGATGGAATGGATGCTACAGTCGATGCTGATTCCTAAGGCCAAAATAATAAAGTCGAAAATAGCAATTTAGTTTGGTTACCTTACATTTGACCGAGTATGACCAGCATTTGGTCGAAACATTGCTGACACTGTAAGGTACCTTTCTTTTGTTGTTCTAATTGAATTTTATATATATAGCATTTGCTAAAACATTGAAACACGAGTTTTGCCAAAACCATATTTCTCCACGTATGCTGTGGAATCCCGGCACAGCAAGTATCATTGTAAACATTTAAAATTGTTCCCTGCAATCACTTCTCCCATTGAGACTGAGGTTTGGGTGGGGCGGCTTTCAGTGGAGCACTGCTTTATATGCAAAGCAAACCCATAACCTCCGTGCTTTGCAGCCATAGTGACTCCGACACTTACTCTGTCCCTCCACAGAATAGCCTCCCTAAAAAGCACAGCAAGTGGCGATTATGTAAGGTGGAAAGTGGGTTTGAAATTAATCATATCCTTCAGCCTGGCCCTATGGAACAAATTCAATCTCCCCAAAAGTGCAAGCCCTGCCTGTCTAGCATGGCACCTATGCCCTTAAACTCATTCTAAGCATTTTGATTGCTATTTGTCCATGCTTCAGATTCTAATCCCTCTGCATGGCCACCAGAGACTGACTGTTGGAGGCGGCAGGCAGCATTAATAAGGTCCCCAGGACAATGATTTATTTCAGCGCAGTGCATTTGTAAAAGGCACAACTGAATAAAAAGAATCTTCGGTAGTGTCTTCAATAGGTCAGAGTAAAGGGGTACGACGTGTCTGCAAATGTTGCCCGCCCACAAACAAGGAACGACACATTGCATCATCTGATAATTTTTTTTGTATTCCATTTATTTGACATTGAACCATAAAATTAATTGTTAACGTTGCAAAGAGTAGTTTGGCAAACAAAATCTTAGCATGTGGTGCACATCGGCGGATGGAGTTTGTAGTCATGGTATGCAAGCGTGCGATGTTTTATATGCAGCCACGTGCCATCAAGTCCTTCCAGATGTGGCTGAAAGCTCCAGAAAATCTTCAGTAAGTGGAGCGAGCAGCACGTCAAACCACTTCATAGTACTTTTATTATTGCTATTGTTTGAAAGACCTTGACGCTTTCTTTTTTTTCCCAAACGAAATATAATATTAAGTAATAGATCAAGGAACCTGCTGCTTCTTCCATTTCAGCATCAGTAAGAAAGATTTGTTACATTTGAATTATCTCACCTAATAATAATTACAATAAACCAATTTCATTTCTGAACCAAATTGGGCTCGATTTAAGTGATTTGTTGAGCATACTTTTCATATTGCCAATGAGCAGTTTGGACTAATGATTCTGTTACATTATGTCTGATATAAAAGCAGTTATGGCTTGACTGCGATACGTAATGCAAGTTAAATCCTGTATATTGGACAATGGCTCGGCAGCGCTATTACCGAGATGAGCCCTCCAACTTAGCTCATTTCCATCCAAAATGTCAGCTTTGATTAATCACCTCAGCGAGAGCCCTCCACCATCTCATGCATCTGCCAAGACCTCGCACCACCACACAACACACCAGCAGACTCTCAAACAGGGCCGGGTCCACTGGCAGATTCACGATTGAGAAATTCAGTACAGTGAGAGGGTATTGGAAGAATGTCACCGGAGTTTCATCAAATTAAATCATTTCGGCAAAGATCTCGAACCATTTCAAAGTCTCAATTGAATTAGTAGAAGGCGTGGTATTTCCTCATGGTTTGATTGACGTTTCCGTCGTATGCCATGTCCCAATAAATGTTTATCGTTTTCTTCCATCAAATTACAAATTGAAAATCACGGGTTATCGCGAGCTATTTTTTCTGACTGCTCTGGTGAAAGTGCTTTGATTGAGGACTTCTTGACAGCTAATGCCAAAATTGGTGGGAAATGAATTCTGATGCAAGCTTTCATTACGGTTTTATCCAGCAGAATGAATTGCATGCCATATTTCATACATCATTATTAATAGAAATAAAGTGATAAACAATATAAGTGAGGTATGAGGACACTTAATCTGTCAAACCTGTCTTTCAAAGCTGATTTGTTTTTTAAATTACCTGCCTTATTATAATTGCGCTTTATTACTGATGACTGATAGGGCAACAAAGATTATAATCTCCCAATTACGCAGCGAGGTTTCTGATTCATGAAATATCCAATTTTGAGAAAGTTATTAATAAACTTTACAGACAGTTTTGGCGTGAAAAGTTGCGGATCTCGAGGAGTGCACTTTCACAACCTTGAAACGTCCAATCTGTGATTCTGGGCAACCCTTTCAATGCTTTTTGAAGGTGGCAAATATGGCGTGCCCAAGTTGAACCAGGAAGCTGGTCTTGGTGGATTCTTTCAACGGACAGTTTTGGGTTCTAATTCAATTCATGTTTACCCAGTTGGACCTGTTTTTTTTTTGTTTTTTTTGCAACGTTGCCCCGTTCATAGATCTCAGCAATTGCTTTCATGACTGCAACAAAACGTTATCATATCTGATAAAAACCAATGGCCAAGCATAAAACCCAAGTTATGACGAGCTGTAATTATCCTTTTAAAGAAAGGGACTTTATGCAACTCAGGGAATCAGCTGTTTGCCTATCCACCATCTGATTATTATTTCTGGCACCTGGAACAATAACACACAGCAGCTTCACCTCAGTTTGTTCTGCCCATCTGCATTCGATGGCGTCCTTCCGTTTACTCTGTATGCGACATCTCTCAACTTCACCTTGTATTATATTCACCAGCATTCATCTTTGCAATAAGGTTAAACTTACAGCCTTTTAAGGTAAAGATTGGCCTCTAGTCTGAAGCTGGTATCTGCTATTATATATGGGCAGGAGTGTCTGTAGCCTTACGGGGGTTATTCAAGGTAAATAACTGTGCTCAAGTGCAGGTTTGTAGTAAAATAGCAAATATGTTATCGAAAAAACTTTTGAGTTTTAAGTCTAAATGAGATTCTGTCAGTTCGGAATGAAATGATGTACTCTCATCTCCAGGAAAAAAAAAAAAAATCTCTGTGGAGCCTCCTGTATTCTCCCCGGTCATTCTCCACAGATATGTACTGCTAAAGAATAAAAACATAGTGTGGTAATCATAGCTACGTGGAATGAAGAGGGCCTTATACATTCACAAGTATTTGTAGGGCGAATTATTGTCGACACTAACAGATGGTGCAATAGAGGAGAAGCTGATTAAGAAAATCTCCTGGCAAGGGTCCTGGATTGTTCCCTTTTTTTTTTGTTGTAATTGCCGAATATCTCAGCCACCCAAGTTTTTTGTTTGTTCATTCACTGCTTTGCAATGATAACCACTGACTGATAAAGCTATTAAAATAGATGAGTACACAAAATTGAAACACTAATGAAACTCTCTGGTTAACATCAGCGCGGTGGAAACAAACACTGAGCGTGTGAATGCTTAAGTGCCGAATACTTTACCTCAGTCCACAGTGCATTTCAAGAAATATATACACATATATATGTGTGTGTGTGTGTGTGTGTGTGTGTGTGTGTGTGTGTAAGCAGAGAATTAATCGTCTGTCTTTTTCTGCATTAACAAAAAACTATTCTTCCTTTAGCTTTATCGCTTATGATGAAAGACCATTGAACATACAGTCCCTTTGAGTTAGCGGTTCATTTATTTCTCTGGTACATGGCCATCTTACATATAGCACTGAATATATATGGGAATATTTCACAGATATTTGACCTGAGATGTGTGTGTGTGTGTGTGTGTGTGTGTGTGCGCGTGTGTGTGTGTGTGTGTGTGTGCGTCGGCCGGCGTGGAGACCACCACAGTATCAATGACCAACAGCAGGGCACATTTAGCGCTCCGTCATCATTGTCACGAGTATTACGTGAACACTCCCATGTAGTGACGTCGCTGCTGTGTGATATGTTGCTTTTAAAAAGCTTACTTTTACAGTTTGTCCATTATTTCAGTCACTTGTGGGTTCACAAGTCTGACCACTAGAAAAATCTGAGAGTTATTCATTCAAAGCCTTAAAACGATCTATTTTTTTTTTTTTACTGACAAGCAATTTGTAGTTTGTGTTTTGGTCTCCACCAGCTCCTGATGGAAATGCCTGGCTCTTTAGCTGCTAAATGCTCCATTCTCTTTGGTGCACCACTGATGAACGCCATGAGACTGAACCAAAACAGTAAAGCTGGCGGCCGTAAAAAAAAACCGAAAACAGTCCTTAAAGACACTAAAACCCTCCGTAGAGTTTAGGGAAACTGCAGAGTCGGGTGTTAATTCTCTGTGGGATCATCACAGCAAGCAATTACACATAAACATTTCATCCTTTTTTTTTTAATAAAAAATAATATTGATCAGAGCAGCTTTAATCAGACCTTTACCGCAGAGGTGAAAATACTCATATGAGTCGTGCACTCAACTGCAGATACACAGGGCCAAGTGGCCCCAGACCAGTGTCTGAAATGTAATGAGTACCGGATTTTTGTCCACATGAGTACCCTTACTTCTTACTGCGTACCCCCACCTCCTGGTGAGTATAGGTACGCACCCTAAACACTTGCACAACGCTTGTTTTTTTCCCCTAACCCGGCATTCAGCAAAGACCACTATAGGATATATATCGGATACTATTCTCATGCTCTCTCTTTCCCCCCTCTTTGTTCTCTCATGCTATGTATACACCATTATTATAAGTTATAGCAGTCAATTCATGTTGAGTTGACACACTGTACTTCAAGTGTCTGGGTACAGACTGCATCACGCAGTCTGTGCCCAGACATCATGGACTAGCCTTTGGTGTTCCTTCTCATTATCCAATTGACTCTGTAGGCCAACAGATATATTGTCAGTTGCTTTTATTCGAGCATACATGCAATATTGGAAACGTATGTCGTATGTAATGAAATGCATACAAAAACAATTGCCAAGATATGCGTATAAATATGAATACATCCGAGACACGTGCGATGATCATGACATGCGACTGCTGAATTAGTGTACTGGAACCTTTTTCTGGTCCATTTCAGGCGCTGCCCCGAAAATACTCACCGTAGTTGTGTGTGCACGCTATTTTGATGAAATGGATGATTAAAATGGGCATTTGGAGAATTCATTGAACTTCACTTTCACTTTCAAATGAGTCTTTTATATAACTGGATTAAAACCACTTAGAAAGTCCCTTTTGTTTCCAATGCCATACCCATGCAGCCCATGCATGCCCTGTGCAGTGGTCTTCTAGCGCTGCACCTCGGCAATTAATCTGGCGTGTTACATGTTGTGCTGTAAAGCAACAGAACTTTGCACTTGCTCAGGTGCTGAGGCTCTGATGCTGTGATAAAACCTTTCCAACAGTTCCAAAGAGCACTAGAATCTTACTTTTTTAATTACAATGTCAAAACAATGCACCCCCATACATGTTATTTTTTGCTTACCACCTCTTTAGCCTCTCCGATGTTGAAAAGGCCTTTAAGACGTAATGGACTGTGGTGGTAAAGAGCTTTAAAATGATCCATTAATGGAAACCAAAAGAATGTTTTGTCTCCTGTCAAATATGTCACTGCTGGCTGCAACAGAGTCAATCTTAGGAAAAGAAAAAAACTTCAGATTTCTCCTCCCTGACATGATGTATTTGAATGTTTTTTTTTTTTCTTCTATGGAAGTTCTGCTCTTAAATACTAAAGTTTGCAGCCTTGCAGAACGTACTGAGCATCGCACGTCGATAAAAGAGGGGCATCTCTCTTCAAAATAAGACCTTTCCATCAACTTGCCGCACAGAGGAATCCGAGCACTAAAAGAACATCTGTTGATGCTGTGTGCGACTGTGCATTCATGTCACAGTCCTCTCTGCAGTGAAAGTCCCCAAACACATCAGAAGCTCTCAGAGGCCCAGATCAATCAAGCCCACCAAAGTGCCCAAATGTCTGACACATCCCCATCCAGCCCTGGCTTTTCTAACTGCGTTCCAGCTGAGCGGCATGTAAATGTTTAAAGCCCTCACATCTTAAATATCTGCAGCACTTCCCACTTTATGATCTGAGGATGTTGTTAAACTTCTCAATTAGCTTCTAATTAAGACTCCTCTGAAGCGGCTGCGGCAGGATGGAGAAGTAGGTCAACCAAACAGCCTCACAGCCCGGTGTCAGGCTCGGTGGGTGCACCAGTGAGGCAGAAGAGTTTCGGTTAAGGAGATGTTTAATTTTGGACTTGGATTTAAAGAGGACCTGATTCGACAAGACGCAGTATATATGTTGTATTTTAAGTCTTCGTGTGTAACGTGTCAGTTCTTGGCTGCGCACTGTAATTCTGTTATTCTGCAATACGCATACTTAGTTTTCGTTTTGTAGATGAGCTTTCTGCAGGGACAGAAGCTGCAGAGGAATTGCGGGAAGAAGATGCGATGCAATTTACATTTTCGGGTACAATTCGCCACAAGCATACTTTAAAGTGATGCCGTGCTGCAGTCAACAGGACTGTCCGATAGTGTTGACATTAGCTTACTGTAACATTCACCTGACCGCTTTCTTCTTCTTTCAGGGTTAGGCGCAAAGAACTTATTTTCTCAAAAGCTAGAGGTGTGCATCTCTCCCTTATGAAGCCACACGAGGCATTTCAATACAGAACGATTCAATGAAATCTGATCCAGTTCTTAACAGTTGTTTAATGTAGGCGTTCATCTTCCATTACAAATGACAAATGAGCCATTTCTATAAAAGCAGCGTTGCTTACCTTCTGTTGCCCAACATATTACGTAACAACGAGCTACGTTCGAAGTGCGGCCGAGTGTTAGTCGGCGACGTGACACGTTTTCCTCAAACGAGAGTCCAAAGACCGATCAAACAGGTATGTCTCCAGCAGATTCGGCTGAGAGTCGCCAGTTAACGGGGTCCCTCGTTTAGGTTCCACCGTGCCGTCTCACCAGGTGAGTGTCGAGCCGAGTCGTCCTTACGGCCAGACGGTGGGCCGACGTTCCCCCACTTCTTACGAAACACAAACGTCTTCCAAACTGTAGCTTTTACCTCGTAAGCAACATGGCGCTAACGTTACTCTCGTGACGCGAGGGTCTCACGTTGACCTTTGACCTTTTTACGAGAGCATAACAAATGTAGGAAATACGCGTCTTGCTTATTCTGTCATGGTTAGGGAGGGGCCTAGAGAATTTGGTTCAGTTGAACTTTTAAATCCAAGCCTACGCATTCAGGCTAATTTGGTTTAGAAAATAATCGAATGCACACACAATACATAACATTATGCCAATGAGAATCTGTCGTTATGTGCGCGGCGCTTAAATTAGCGTTGAGTGCCCACCAGAAAAGTGTGATGGAATTTCCCCTTCATTCACTCTGAAAAGTCTTCAACTTTAAAACCTATTATTCTAAATATCCTTCACATTAATTATTAATCAATTGCCAGTGGAAGATCAGGTTTTCTGTATTTGTTTCTCATGAAAATTGAAAATAGTCATAATAGCTTACGTTCATATACGTTGCTGCTACAAACATTTAAAACATATTTTACGTCTGATAAACGCTCCCATGAGTTCTTTTGTTTTAAAGTGCAAAACCCGACTCCGTCATGCACATTCAACCTCAAATTTGAATGAGAACACTGCAACACGAATCTTGCCTCTCTTTCAACCGGTTGCCATATTGTCTCTTGTGCATTTTGACAGCTAAAAAAAAAAGAAAAAAAGAACAGAATTTGAATTTTCCCCCTGCGCAGCAGCACGGCAGGAATCCAGTTACAAGCAGTGTCTGTATAATAAAACTGGGATTTCTGTAATGGCTACATCTGTACTGTCAGCCCCTTGTATCGAGAATGAAAAAGCATCCGTAATCATGGGGGGGGGCTCCCTTTTCTGTTTGTGTTGACTTCTCTTCTCAGAAGAGACCCAAGAGAGAGGGACCAGAGCTGTGGGATGTGTTGCAATCTGCAATTGCACATCTCAGATCATAGAATGTGACGGAGCAAACATCTCGCTGCGTTCTGCACACCAGTACGCACAGCCCCGGATAACAGTGTCTTAAGTGAAACGCCAAAATGTTACAGAAAGATACATCGGAGGTCACAGTTAAATTGTGACTGGACTGTATATATCAAGCTATGTGATATGTGTTCCGACTCTCACAAATCATTCCCTACAACATCAGTCTCCTTGGAGACTGGCAGTGGGTGATTCTCTAATACATACACACACACACACACAAACACACACACACACAGCTGAGTGCTAAATTGAAAGGTTGTCGCTTATACCACTGTTTTATTATGAGGATATTTGCCATATAGTCATTAAATTGCCCATGGCTCTACTGTGCTGCGATTGTCTGTCTCTGTGTCTTTAAAAAAACACACAATTTTTACACTAAAGCTATTTTATTTATTTTCTGTGTTTTATTTTGAAATGCAGCCCTTCTTTTACTTAATGAGAGACGAACATTATACATATCTACAGTATTATATATCTGTAGAGTTCAACGTTAAGTGACAATAAATATGGTCAAAATGTTTTTGAATTGTACTCTCTGTAGTCAGTTGTTGATGACATTGCAGACGTTGATACAACTGCTAGGCTACTTCAATATATATCACACTAAATCACAACGCGAGTTAGACATTAGGATGTCTTGCCTTTGCTTGAGGACATTTTCTCTAACTGGACCTCTTCGAACTTTAGTCGAATACCCCTGGTCTAGATGAACTGCAGCAGCTACAGAGTTTGTGTTGGTGTACATGGACTCAGTGTGGATAAAAAAGTCTGATAAAAAAAAACATCTGCTCCCAAACTTGCAATAAATTCTCTCTGACTCAGTCAGCCAATTGTATGTGTCCATTAGATCTGGCAGACTAAACTTTGGCCTAATGTTGTCACTGTAGATGTGCGCCCACATGATATCCCTGCGAATTCAGGCGGTGGTGTGCAACCATGTACATGTCAAGTACAACTTTTAATATACTAACTACAGTTCAAGTGTTTTCAAGAAAAAAAAAAAAAAGGTATTCTTTGTATTCTTAAATCCTGAGAATGATGAGAGTCTGACCAGTCAAATCAGCTTTTTGCCTTTATTTTCTTTTTAAAGCAGCGGGCTGAAAACACACTGGATCTGGCCAATGAGGTGACGCCACCACCTTCCATTCATTTTCTACGAGTTGTGGCGAATCACCGCGCAAGCATTGCCGGGCAGCAAGGGGCACGCGATGCATTTCGAGGTTTTAACATGATTAATTGTCACAACAGAATTGAACAGAAATATGCAAATAATATGACGATAAAAGCTGTAGTTAATTATGTTGATCCAAAAACTGGCTCTTTACATCTTCAAAACAGCCTCTTTTGCTCTAGAAATGGCCTATTACAACATGTACTGCTCCATTAAAAAAAAAAAAAACTTTACTAAAGATCAGAGCGGCTAATTCATTCACCAAACATAATCGTAAAGACGCATGAACGTTCACTTGCTTGCTCGTCTGTCCACCACTCTCTGACATTCAGCGGAGATGGCGTTTTGACATTTATGCCGCGGAATGCACGAGTCTTACTTGCTTCGAGGATTTACATAAAAGCCAAAATTGTTCAACGTGACATCCACAGAAAATGCTGGCAATATTCTGGGTGGGATCTGCTTACGGGAGTCGCAGGGAAAGTCAACAAAACCCCCGCAGGGTGGACTGCGGTATTTTTGCCGCGCTTCTTCGAGCAGGTGGGCTCCTTGACACAATCCTTCACCGCACCGCTTGTTGCTGACATATACCCCTCTGCCTCACCTTTCTCCCTCCTCTTCCCGCGGTAAGTACCAAATTGGCACAGGTGAGAGGAACTAAAACCCCGTAACAACGAGCCCTGCTATCCGCCATAATGCCATCTGATTTCTCTTTTCAAAGACGGCAGTTCCAAAAGGCAAATGAAAAAAAAAATTATTTTTTTAATTAATATTATCATTAAGCCAAACAAATACCAGTTGTGGAGCGAGTAACAGGACGGGCTGCTGGGCCAGATGTGGCAGTGAAGTCCCCTGTTGTGTTACTTGGCCCAGGTAGTTTACCGCACATGAGCGAAAACCACTACGGGTCAGCGTGGGGCTTCCTCCGGGGCTTGTAGCTTACCTAAAGGCAGGCAACCCACAGAAAAAGCCTTACATAATGGGGAAACAACTGTGGGTGCCAGAGGGTGCAATTCCAAATGGCGCATTTGCTTTAAAATTTCTTTTGTTTTTAGTAAGTTCTCACTGTAAAATTGCTTCAGTGATAAAAAGCAAAAACAACAATGGGTGTGTGGGCCATAAAATCCAGAGATAGATAGATAGATAGATAGATAGATAGATAGATAGATAGATAGATAGATAGATATATAGATAGATAGATGTGTGCAATTGGTACAAAACTGAGATGAAAAAAAATAAAATAATGCAAAATAAAACAAGTGGGAAATGAAACTCCTTTTGCAAACGGACACTGAACAAGGACCAGCATTCTTTTAATAATTCCCCATGATTTCCCTCTCTTATATGCCATTGAGCTCCAGGAAACCAACGGAAATGATCTGGTCATTGTTTCCAGCAGGAAAAAAAAACAAAAACCAATCCTCCCAGCTGAGCGGAGAATAGGTCAGAGCCCTGAGAGAGAGATTGGATCTAAATTGCTCCAATCTTTGCGTTAGATAACGGCGGGAGACGCCCCCGACCGCTGCTCTGCCGCACAGCTCCGCATCTCCACGCAATCACAGGAGCCGTAATGAGGGGGCCACAGGTTTGCTCTTCATTATTTAGTCTTTAAAAATGTTGCCCTTTGGTATGCTCTTTTAACCAGAACAGTCACCCCCCCCCCCCACAAAAAAAAAAAAAAAAAACAGCAGCAGGGCCCTCCGGAGCCTCTTAATCAGCCGTGGCTGTTGTTGAGGTTAATCTGTATTGTTCATAGCGATGTGAGAAGAGGGTGGGTCTCCCCTGATCCCTTCCCTGGGCTGATAGCTGCTTCCTACCAGGCAGCAAACATCCCAAGGCACATCTTGTTTATGTAGCCCCGCGGTGGGCCTCTGTTTGTTGTGCTCGTGTCATGGACACGGAGATAACCTCACTCCAACGAGGGGTTTAATTGCTTGCCCCCCGTGTTGGCTAGGATCAGGAGAGAGCCTCACGAGAGAGATTGCCGAGCTCTTTCCACCTCCTCCTAGCTCCACCTGAAAGCACGCTGATACTGAACTGTAATGCAACAAATAAAGCTAAATGTGTGCTGGAGTTATTTTGGAGAGAAAGGATTACAACAGTAACTGATTTCAATACGAACATGGGGACGCTGTGAGGAGGGTGGAAGGTTTCATTTTACTGCAGTGCTTTGCGGTGCAGTGAATAATGTGGGTGGTGCTGATCCCTGACCACCTGCCATGGTTCGAATCCCGGTTTTAAATAGTTATTCTAACCCTTTAGGTGCATCGGACAACTATGGTTGAAGGGTCAAAAGTGGAGTAACTCCCAAGCTTAATCAGTCTAATCCTGTGTCAAAATATGTCTCTCACATTAACTCTTAAGTTTGCTTTTGGTTGAAATGATCATCAATATACATACGAATAAACTGAAATCATTGTTCCTGTACATATCAATTCAACTCATTCACTATAACAGCAACACAATCAAATAGAATGCCCTGTCCTATCACATAACTGCACAGGTTACATAATATACCTTTTATAATCATGCCAAGCGGAAGCATGTACAGATTGAAGAGCAGTGGCCTGAGGACTGACCCTCGTGGAACCCCAGAGGAAATGTTTTGTTTCTGCATGTTTAAAACTGCCTATTGAAACATTAAAAACTCCTGTCCTTTTAAGTAGGATGACGGCTAGTTAAGAAGAGGACCAGCTAATCCAACTGACTCATGTGAATATGGGGCATGGGGTGTGGCACTTGGACGCTGGCCATATTAACTCCCACCCCTGGATCTGTTATCAAATAGATTTGAAATCCTGTTCAACCAATTATCCAATGGCAATTGTACACCTGTTCTTGGTTACCTATATATCTATTTGCTCTATATATTTGTCTATCTTGCACAATGAATGACTGCAAATAAATCAGGGTGCTCCTGCCCCCCCCCCCCCCCTCGAAATGAGAGGCATCTGATGCAGCTGCATACTACTGGTAGATGCTCAGAGAACCCTGTTTCAAAAAACTTGAATGAATTTGCTTGAAATCTTTCCCATTCACAGTTGACTATGCAGAGGACCACATAGATGGACATCTATGGAGTCTTTGGCATCCCCTCTTCCCGGACACCCAGACAGTTCTTTACTACAGCCCTGGGGGGGGGGGGCATATTACTGGTTTCTTTATTGTGTGTGTATGGAGATGTATCATCTTATTGTGCATGGCTGTCATGAATATGATATGAATATCATGGTTAGCTCACCACACTCCAGTTTAGTCAGTCAAAACCTCCACAGAAGCTCTGTCACATGAGTGATGAGGGACCGCCACATCTCCACATTCTCACAGCTCAGTTTCAAATACTCTCAACCTGACTTGAACATATTTGCGCCCCCCCCCCCCCACGCTTAAAAGTAGCAATTTGATATTTCAGTCACGCGCTCATCCACTGCGACCGTACCACTTTGCTATCCTGCTTTTTCCCTTCTGTCTTATGTTTAAAAAGTGTCATGACCGTGCCGTAACTGAGGAAAATGAGTTGAGATCAAATGTATGCAGCGAAACCGATTTTGTTGTTGTTGTTTATTCTGCCAATATTTCATCTGAAAGATTCGTTTGTTTTCAGTCACTGAAGTTTGAGTTTCTGTATGTGGCATTGTTTTTTTATTGTCTTTCCAGCCATAGGGGCTATCACTGCTCAGGTTTTCTTTTTAGTGTCCTCTTGTTGCTGCTAGAAAAGAAAAAAGTTGCATTTATTGTGTGGTACATGATTTAATTAACTTGTTATTATTGTAAATAACGCAATGCTAAAAAGCAGTGGCGGGATGTAACTAAGCACGTTAACCCAAGTACTGTGCTTAAGTACGATTTTGAGGTAATTGTACTTCACTTGAGTATTTCCATTTCGTGATACTTTATACTTCTACTCCATTTTGGAAGCCAATATTGTACTTTTTACTCCACTCGATGTATTATATACATCTATATATGTTATATACAGATTATTAATACCAAATATAAATCAATGAATACATAATGGATTATTATGGATTAAGCCACACAGCAGTATATAAAGTAGATGACATTAGCCCCACTTTTACCAGCTTCAGCATTAAAGTGATGTACACATTAATGGATCAATAATTATAATACATTACAATACATATTATTCTGAAATGGGTCATTCTACGAGTACTTTTAGTACTAGTACTTTTGATACGTAGTATATTTTGATTCTAATAAAAAAGGACTTTCACTTGTAACAGTATTTTTACACTGTGTATCACTACTTTTACCGAAGTAAAAGACCTGTGTACTTCTTACAGCACCGCTAAATGGAAATATAAATTATTGATAGCCCTATAATTGGAATGAAACTGGAGTATACACACAGCATTCACATTTAATCACACACAATGATGTGTTTTTTTTAGTTTTTTTTTTTTTAAAGAATAATCATCAAAACTAAAATGACACACTTCATTAATACTTACATGCAAGTTCACCACGAGCTCATTTGTTGAAAGTCATTAGCTCACTATGCTCACCTCGCCATGCAAATAGAGTGCATTAATCAAAGGCTGTGTTTTGCATAAAGGGACAACCAAGTGCACACTGTTGCCTGTAATAGGTAACATAGGATATGATGTGCTGGAAGATCTCACGGAAGCCTCTTTTAATCACTGATTAAATTGATCAAGTGTCAGACATTTACAGCGCGCCTCAAGGACTCCCTGAGGAAGTGTCTCCTGGAGATCAAAGCAACAAAGGTGCCATATTCTGACGAGTGTGCTCGGCTGCAGTTTGATACTTTCTAGATACCCATTAAAATAAAGCTTGATGAACCTGAGTGCATTCCATTATTAACATAATTATCTCAGTGAAGATGGTAATTATATCTGTTTCAATATAGACATTCCCATTACTATATAATGACTAATTAAAGCCATTACTTCTTAAGTGAATAGCATGCATCCTATGGGACTCTTCAGGGATAGATAGCAGGAGAGTAGATTTGTCTTCCAGTCTTTTTAGTTGCAATTAACATATTGCCTTTGATTACATCACTGCATTGGGTCTTCTTACTTCTCTGTTGCATAGAGTCTAACACAGTTTCAGACATGTGTTACCTGAGCATTATGTCCAAGATGTCCCAATGCCATCCAGTGCCTCACACTCCTCAGATAAAACCGCACTATACAGAACAGCTCTGTACGTGATGCTTCGGGATGTAAAGGTTCCCTTCACTGTTCGCCGGGTTCTTTTAAACATGAAGGGACATGTTAATGCACTATAAAGTTAGCCACAATTATCACCTTTATGACGTTAAAATGTCAAAATCTAAAGACTCTTCAGTGAAGGCTAAAGTCAAGGTGAATGGGATCATAAAGAGCCACGTTTAATAGCCGTCATTGGCACTGCACAGCTGTGTAGCTGTTCTCGAGCCTGATCGGGGATCTGAATGTGTGAAACCATTTTGAAACCATTTTTGATACTATCTATGAAGATATATATCTCTCTACATAGTAATGTTTGTCTTTAGTGGCGGGGTCCACCATTCCCTGGATACAAATTGCTTACCTACGCACAAGTGATGAGCAGGAAATGATGCATGCTGTTTTGTAATTGTGCCTCATTGATATCAGCCCAACTGTTTACCGTTCACTCTCCCACAGCCTTATCAGAGCTGTATTGAGTTAGTGCTAATGCAAACCCAATTTGTCCCAGTGCTGCCTCTTCATATTTAAAGTGTTCGTCTGGCAAAACACAGGGTGGCTTTTGTTTGCGAAGGTTAGCGCTAACAGCAATGGTACAAAAAGAAGACAGGGGTCATTTTTTGACGTTTTTGACAGCTTAGCCAGGATCCAGGTGCACTGGTGAAGTCAGGTTGTCGGCATATGTGGGCTTGTTTAATGTCCTCGGGTTCTCAGATCCCTCAGATAACTTGTGGCCCCTCCAACTCTGTAGTATACCATACATGGGACTACATAAGCTTTTTCAATAGAAGTAAACCCATCTTTCAACCACTAGATCAACCATACAAATGTAGTTATTGCTATTCAGCATTGCCAGCATAATTTCAAAATCAATGCGTGCATTGTCTGGCTGACAAACCTTCTTTAGTGGATTAAAGGTCCCACTTGGCTTGTGAACGAGAACTGAGACGGTGCAGGTTGTTTTGACGTAAATATGCTCTACTGAGGTGGTGAGGTAAACACACTCTTCCCAGAGGTTGTGAATGGCTTAGCCAAACAGCAGACCAGAACTCAATGATGCCTGAAAGCATTCGCCCATTAAATGGTGCTTTTTTTTTTTCTATTTAGTCCACTGCCACCTGGGAAAATTACATGCTTGTGAGGAAGTGATTTAAGCACCAGTAAGCGAAATTAGTGGCTTTTACTGAGTTATCTCTCGCCACCTGAGTGGTCCAAAGGAGCTGCAGTAAATGAAAAGAACCTCATCTCCTAAACGCAATACAGAAACTCAATAAATTGCAAAAGCATGCTGATCAGATTTGCCATCCCAGTGCTCCAGCGTGCAGCGTGGTGCTGTCCAATTGACATCATGACAGCCTCTGAAATAGACGGGATTAGTTAATAACCATGCACAGACAATTTTGGCTGAATGGCTTACTCCATCCCAATTCAATTGGGGGAAAAAAAAAAGGAACTCTATTAACAGCCAATGGGACGATAGTCATACCAATCGTTGTCTTCTGCTTTGCCCAGATTGGCGGAGGTAATATCCAAACAGCACTGCTGCTTCCTGCAGGATGCATCTCACGACAACTGTGTTTAGCAGATAATCAAAAGTCTCATAGTCCAGCAACTGCACCATTGCCTTTGCAATGCTTGGTTTTGTTTTTGTTTTTTGAACACTGATGAGGATAATCACGTTCCTTTATTTCAAAAGACAAAGAGAATTAATGTGAGAATTTACAATGAAAGGTATTTGTATAGTGTTGTTATGTTTCGATTTTTTTCGATTTTGAGCAGCGGCATGTAAAACTCCTCTTTGTGTTTGAGTGGGAACGTGTGTGTCTCTGTATGTGGCGGAGCACGAGGTTGTATTTTCATGCATTACGTACAGAATGGAAATGTAACATGGTTGCAAAACAGCGAGGTCTTGCTGAATCGCGTTCCGAAATGAATTCCAGCATATGTCTTATCCCCATTGATCGTCTTCTCAGCACCGATGGGTAGACTTGTTAGTCTTGTTGTCTGGCATGATTTGCAATTCCTTCTTTCCCTGTATATCAAAGCACTCCTTTTCTTTCTGTTTGACTTAGCAGACTCATCCTTAAGGATGTCGAGTATTGATCTGTTGTCTGATCTTTCATGGCGTGCACTCAATTCCAGACTGATAGACTCCTGTTGTGTAGCTAGGGACCAAACCCACGAAGTGAAAGGGAACAGGAGGTTGTTTGAGAAAAATGCTCTGAACTGCTTGGTAATAGTTAGATGAACTCCTTTCTTACCTCCACTAATTACCGACCTACACAACAGATTGCTTTCAGCCCAGTCCACCATATCTTAAAAATCTGTTTTTACAACTGTCCTCTCTCTTTTATTAGGGCCTGAGCCAGTAGCTCTAGTGAGGCTTTTGGAGGACCAACTGTGCACAAATTGTTCCAGACAGGTTACATGTAGAGGCTATCACAATTGTCATGACATAGATCCCACACAGTTGCAATTAGAGAGTGTGTGGGCCTCTTTTGAATTGTGTAAATGGAGAATGTGAAGAGCGCTTGACTGCTTTGACATACTGATGTAATAAAGGACCCAGTGCAGTGATTATAACCTTGTCAGGAAAAGCTTTATATGGATTTCTGATGCAAGAAGTGTAATTTTTCAGTGTTTGATGATTCATGTAATTTGTATTAACTGCTGTACTGCCTCTCGCTCTATACTCAGCCACTTCTCAATACGTTGAGGGGACGTAACCCTGTTCAAATGGTGAGCACCCATCATCTTAGCACCACTCGCTTTTTAATGGCTATTATCATTCACTTCAGTCACTTAACAGTCTCTACGAAATTACTAAACATCCAAATTGAAAGTCCAGTTTTTCCCTATATGTAGATTCCAACATTAAAAACGTATCACAGTTCCATTTTGTTTTGCTTAGTGGCCAGTAACTTTTTATATCATTTCTTTCAGAATTCATGGAACTTTCCGGTAGATTTAGCAACTTTTTAGGTAAACAATGAAAGAAATTGATCACCTGATCACAGCCTGAGCATGGTTGATGAATGCTGTTGTATCCCAGTACAGGCTTTAAATGCTCTACAATTTACAGTGACCGACCAAATCATTTCGATTGTGAAGATAATCTGGTCCTATTATTGAACCAACCCAAAGTACACTGCGGGGACAGGTTGTTCTTTTTGGAATGAGGACTTTGTTGCAAGAGATCAACGACAGACTAAGGTGCCCCTCAGTGAGCATGCACTTCTGTTGATTAGGCAGAGCATTCATTGAAGTCTTGGTGCATTTGATGTCATTTCAAAAGACTAGATATCTGATATATTTTGATTTGGCTGACAGTCAAAGGTCTAGCTTTCAGAAGGTGTCACATTTCTATTTCTGACACTGCTGCTAACGGGTTCAACCCCCAATATAGATATAGAGGATGGGCATGGACCCCATGGGCCACGTACCTTAAACAACAAGACTAAAATACAGGTCAGCATATTGTGGGATCAAAGGTTTTACTCACACGTCCCTTTAATGGTGTATGGCCACATTTTCCATTGAAAAACAGTGGCCGTCCTCTGTGCAATGCCGTTCTTGCACATTGAATGTGAAAATCATTTTACGAAGCAGTCATTGTGGGATTTTCAGGTTCCTCAATAGAGAGAAGTCTCAGCGCTAAGTGAGGTGGAATGCATGGTTTGGCTGATAGCTTTATAACCCTCCTTAAAATGCTTTGCTTGTCCCTCTCGACTGGCTCTGCAATTTTAAACGTTTAATGGCTCAGCGCTATTCTTATTAATGTTGGCTATTTTCCCATCTGAGTGGACTTGGATCCGTCTGTGCTCCGTGGTTCAAATTCTCTCTCGTGCTTTTTTCTTGTAACTGGTGCCACAGCATTGACCATGCTAAGTATTATATCCTGAAATTCAAACCCACTGTTGTAGGGCATTACACCATTTCCCCATGTTTTCTTTATGCTGTATTACATTTTGCCTCTCGAAGGACCATAAAGTATTGTGTACTGCTAATTGTATCTTGTGGGGTCGATGTCTTTTGCGAGAAAGTGGAATTCTTCCCAGCAATGTAATGAGCGTACAACTGCCTTAAAAGGCCTCTCCAGAACATCACAGTAAGAGAAGGAAATTGCACGCCATGTGTGTATCAGTCTCCTGCTATGACACCTGTTTTGCATAATTAGCTGTTGGTACCTCATTAACGGATATGTGGAGAAGCTAGTCGCTTAGCACCTAAATGCATGAGGCTCTTACAATCAAGGTCAGTTCAGAAATTAGTTTAATCTGTTACTGCCTGAGACATGACAGATACTAGGACGTCAGGTAATTGCTTCTTTGGAAAAATGGAAGAGTTCTGTGAAGTTAGTCATCCGCAAGGGTGAATATTATAAATTGCACAGAGGAACAAATTAACTGGCTTGATATATTATATCTCAGGAAGTGTGGGTTTCTGCACTGTGTTTTGGCTCATGTTTAGTGTATCCGATGTGAGTCCATCGTCCTTTGATGATCAGTCAGGTTGACGGTTCAGAACAAACAGTGAGGATATAGTGATGCCGTTCTGAAGTTGGCAACTGTTGGTAAAAATGCGAACTGTGAAAATAAAAATGCCTGTCCATAAAATGACATCCATAAAAAAACGGCTTCGTATAGTTTTGCATTTGTATGTTCTACGGCCAGAAAACAAATGGCAAACAAGCACAGCAGCAACAGATTAAACACTAACCACATCCCAGAGGGTAAAATGGTGGCTTTCAATGTCAATAGAGACTTTGGTACAGCTGTTTCTCTCAAAGTTGAGCATGCAATGCTTTAGAGGCAAGCAGGAACGCAGACACAAGCAGTGCTGTGCAGTACTCCACTACCCACTGACATGTAATGGTAATGAGATTTTTTAGTAACAAGTTGTGTAAGTGATTACAATGTCAAATGAAGTAATTACAATTACTAACTTCAGCAACTCAACTCTGGGGGGTCACAGTATGGAGAGCAATTTACTAATAGATGTCCCAGAAAATGTAGTCCACTGGACTTGTAATTGAAGAGATAAACGAGCAATGTTCTAATGTTGATATGTTGCTAGTACTGCTGATTGTACTGAGAATCAACATTTGACAACGCCATGTGACACCCCTGTATGATGGACCTGGACACGGATCCATGTGGTTTCAACAGTTCCATTGCTGCCCCACAATTTTCAGTACTCATAACACACTTAGCCAGAGGGGATAAAAAGAAAGAAAGAAAGATCTTCAGTTTCTGGGACAATTCTTTGTCATTCTACGCTATTAATCATTCTGTTGTTGCTAGCACTGTCTGTCTTCTTCAGAGACTGTCTCCATGGGTTGATGCAGGGGTGCAGCACTTCCCGTCCTCCCTAAATGAACGCTGATGTTTATTGAAGATCTTTTTGGCTCCAGCTGAAAACTCATTATAAAAACTTCCAACATAACTCAGCAATATGTTGAGGTCTGGTAAGCATGGCCCAGATCGATATAGGGAATCAATTCACGTCACTGTCTGCATTAGCAGACAGTAAATGTAAAGCATCTTTTCAAACAGAGGGCGTAAATGCCTTCCGGGAGGACAAGAAACCCTGTGTAGTAGGTGTGCTCTGCTCTTCTAAGCTTGCTCAGAGGTCAAGGCCTCTTCACGCCTGGTTGTGCTGTTTGACACACACAAGCACAGGTTAAAGTTCTGGGATGGACACGGAGAATCATCAAAGCAGCAGAAGAGTACCACATGTGAGCACTGGATGCTTTTGTCTACACAGCTCATCAGCCTGACCTTGACCCGACCAGACACCTTGTTGAATGAGGTAGTGGAGTTTGTCTGCAGTAGGCGACTATCAGCCAGAACTTTTCCTGCTGTTGTCTTGTTGCCTTTCATATTATAAAATCCGCATCACTTTTTTTTCTTCCCCAGAACTACTGCTGTTCCAGATGAATCCGTGCAGCGTCGAGGGTTTAAGCTACCAAAACATTTAATCATGGCGAGGAAATTATCCGGATTTTGATTGAATACTCGAAATGTCAATGCGCCCCATTGATTCTGTATCAGCATTACGCATTTGCAAATTCATTCAGTACAAATGTTTCCTCAATTTGTGGTTAAAAAAACATTAGTAATCCAGAATTGTAGTTTGTCCAATTATTCGTTTATTTGGAGACGCTACTTTGCCAGCAACTACTTGTCAACAACGTTCGGCGGTCCGAGCGTGAACTTTAATTTATTTCTTTCTTCTTCTCTTTTGTTGGTAGCATATCCCATTCACACCAACATTGGGATGTGGTGGTCTATTTCAATGAGTCAACAACCATCAGCTTGATGGCAATCCTTCTTTTTTTAGGGTTAGGCGAGTGTTGGGCAGTAAGGTGAACTGGCGTTTCTGTTGGGAATGGAAATGAATTTGGTGGCTATTCATATACATACATAACAGTAATGCGTCTCATGCTCTTCTACAGTGAGAAGTAAATGGCCTAAAAATGTCGGTAAAAATGGGTTTCATGAGAAACATGTTTTTCTAAGCCCATGGAACTTTTCAGTCTTGACTACTTTGAGTGTACATTGTTAAAAACACTAAAAACGTTTCTTATTTTCAACAAATCAATTGTGTTTTTTTTTTTTAGGAGCGGCAAATCCCTTAGCACTCCTTTAGCTGACAGTTAAGAGTTTTATGAGAAAGCATTATCTCCGAATTAGACCGGAAGTAATCAGCCTTCCCTCCAATATTTATAATTTGCAGCATCATAAATTGGCAAGCCTTACTTAAAAAAAATAAATAAATAAATAAAAATAACAAAACACCCACACCCTTCCTCAGGGATAAAAGTGGGAGTAACTAATGCATGCATACAAAAAACATTTAGAGAAAAAGCAGTATCCTCTAATGACTCTATATGAAGGGGAGCGTACCTTCACTTTTTTCTTTTTTTTTTTTATTCCTGTTTGACAGATTAAAGGAACGCTGATTAATTGGTCTCTCTGATGCTACTTTTAATGAACAGCGAGGTCGGACCGTTGGGGGCAAATTAGCTTGATCCTCTTTTTGCAGAACAGAATTAATGAAACCCCTATGGATTAAGCTGAAGTGTGCCGTGTACCCATGCTCATGTGCAGTTCGAATACTTTACGCTGGCAGCAACTATTCCAATATTTGCCCGAACCGAGGATGTAAAGGTTCAATAGTTAGCCCTTGTAATGCGGTAAAGCTCCCATTAATGAGATTATCAGGCACTAATGACACTTCAGCTGTATCATTACATCTTCGACATCGGACAGTAACATTCTGAAAAAAAAGGAATGCGGGGGATTTTAGCTTCTTCATGTGCTAAGCTCAGAGTTAATATTAGATTTATTTACGACACACCACTGTGCCTAGAATTACACATTAAGTCGTTGCACACACGGTTGTAACACTGCGCATGGATAATCCCTTTAACCTCTAGGCCTGAGAGCTTTAACCTTTCGAGAATCAGAGGAAGCGAGAGACTGATGCAGGACTTAAAGACAATGTGTTTTCACGCCGCGAGTCTTCCAAGAACAGTGTGACTGCAGCCTTTAGTTGCTTGGAGAAAAGCATGGCTTGTCCTCAAGAGCAGTTCACTGCAGCAGCCTTGCTGTTTGTCTCACGAGATATCTGCAAGAGAGGAGATGTGATGCAGAGGGCAATAACGTTTCCAAAGTGGAGAAACTGGGAAATCAGTCTGGTATGAAACTGTCAACTCTCACCAGACATGTACCCCAGACTAAATTACAACAGAAAGAAACCCGATGTCGGCCAGATTACGTTTTTTAATGAACGCGTTTTAAAGTGTTCATACTGAACGTGTCAAAACTGTCACTTTCAATGTATCACTTTTGTTTGCCATACAATGTCAGCTCACAGCAATCATGTTTTGGCAACTCAAAGCACTTGGTTAAGGTTAGGGACAGATCGTGGTCTTGGTTAAACCTTCATTAACTGATTTTTTTTTTTTGGGGGGGGCTATTTGGGACAGCGCAACAAACTGCAAACAAAACACTGACATATTATGGCAGATATAATGTTGTATATGTTGTATGTTGCACCTTTCCTCTTTTATTTTGTAGGACTTCCCTCTCCTCTCGTTTCAGACGCTTCGCCTCCTGCCCTCGTATGTGTTTCCCCGCCGGCCTGATCACCTGCCCCGCCCTGATCAGTTTCACCTGTCCCTCATCAGCTCCTCACCTGGGTGTATTCAGTCTGTGTCCTCCCCTCCTTCTTCATTTCGTCTTTGTTCTCCCTGTTTTTTTTTGACTTACCTTCTTTTTACTTACAACCCTTCCTGTGTCTGAGTCGGGCTATTGGGTCGTTACAGCCATTTTGTTGCGTTGGTAGGTCTACTTATCTTACTTCGTGCCACCCCTGCATAAGTGTAGTGTGGGGGGAGGAGTCAAAGTCAACGCTGACTTGAGGCATAAGACAGGACGTGTCAAAGTCTTGCACTCATCCACCCTGACCACCTCCCTGGAACGTCTGTGCAGCACAAGAACGTAACACTTCCTGGACTGGGGGAAAAAAACAAAAACTTGCCAGTGAACATAAACCAGGCAGCAATATGCAAAACCATTTGTTTAGGAGACAGGGTGGTACCAGAAACAAACGGAACAACCTGTGTTTACAACGTGGCTTGTTCTATTTTCTCTGTATGACAATTTTTCTCGTAATATGAAAACAAACAAAACATACAGTTCTGTCTCTTTTTTTTTTTTTTTTTTTTTTTTGCAGACTGCAGCTTTAGATGCTCCTTGTGAAAATATGAGCCCGGAATATGGGGTACATAGTCTGATAGTGTTAAGTGCGGTTCAGTAGAGCCAGATAGGGTCGGATGGAAATAAATTATTCACCCAAGGCCACAGCAGTGGTGTCATGTCTGGAAGATTTGTTTTCACAGACCGAGAGGAAAGCTGTTTTCTAACGCATCCGAAGAAAAAAAAATCCATATGCTTTTTCTAAAACAGAAAACTGCCGCCCAGAATCCATGTGACATCCGAGTGTTGTGTATATTCGCGTATGGTGTAAGAGCTGGATTTGCCCTTAGCCGCTCAATGTTAATTTACACATTGGCGGCGCAAAGCGCCAGCATGTTGCAAGTGTATGCATAGAAAGATTTCGATGCCCACAAGTCATAATGATATAAACCGCAAAGTCCTCTCAACTGTCTTCTTTGCTGTAGCTATAGCCGTGTGGGTGGAGATGTGGGAAAAGGTTCAGACGCGTTTCTTTCTGCTTTGTGGGAGGATTCTGGATTTGACTCTTTAAGTTTTGATCTATCTCCTCTTGTAGGCAGAGACGGTTCCTTTCAGTCGCCCTGACCCACCAAGGAAAATGAATTTGGCTAACTGAGTGAATGTGCTTCTTCTTAGTTTTAGGGATTCTGTGCTCCCTGTTGTGATTTAGCTGAATGTTTGACCAAAAAAATGTTGTCAAGCGCAGCTTTAAATGATTGGTCAAATGGCCAGGTGAGTTTAGAGTGCATCAATTGCATAAGTACATTTCTATATAAACACGATGCTATTAAAAACCAGTAGTGCAGAGGATAGTAGTGTTATTTTCATGCCTTTTTATGTAAGAATTGTACAAAACCATAAACATTTTTTACAACCACAGCATATTCAGATATGTTAAAATATATATATAATATATTTATTCTTTTTGAATAAGAATGACATGACAATGCAACTTTTGGTTTTGGCAGTGAATGTGCCTGCTTTTTATGCACTCCCTGGGTACAGTGGCGCAATTAGCTGGCAATCAAGGAGCACATAATGTCCCCCGTGTAGAACATAAAAAACAAATCTAAGCAGGTGGTTGGAGCGGCATGTCAGCAAAAGCAGCAACATTTTTCATAGCGTGCAACGACAACAGCAGTGCTGGACAGACTGGGCGTTCAAAGTTCAAATGGACTGCCATTTCTGCAGAGCATGGTCAGTAAAATGTTCTGGTTTTTTTTTGTTTTTTTTTGTTGATAAGGTGGGATGATGGTCCATAGCACGCAAAGGAGTCCAGTAACCTTGTAGAACAGCACACGATGGGCCATACATTATCTCCTGTACATACTACTGCTCTACATACTAGTGAGCACTCTGCTGGTTCAGACCGAACGGGCCGCAGCCAGCAAAAGTCTTCCTGACTGAACTTCCATAGCTCATTGGTGATGACATGCTTCATTTTGATGGCGCGAGTAAATCCTGAGGATGCTTTTACACTCGCATGAAAAACCGGGGGCCTCAGGTAGAGAACACACCGGCTCCTCCTATAAAGCTCAGGCACATTCACAGATCCCAGCAGAGAGGCTGCACTTTTATTTGTGCGTTGTCTTGCATCCTCGTGGCAGTCACCAGAACCACATTTTTATCTGTTGGGGTGTGTGACTTAATATATCTTAGAGGGTATATCTATGTGCTTTTTGTCAGAGTCTCTCCAGTATACATTTTATAGCTTGGAGAAGTTGAAAGAGAGAGGGTGGGGTGGGGTGGCTAAGTACTCTGTAGCTACAGTATATAATAGCTGGGCGCAGCATGTGACATTGTAGAGGGGAAATGCGCACTGAGGGCTGTCATATGGTGTGTGTGGATATGGTGTCCATAAACCCTGAGGGTGTGAGAATGATAAAAAAAAAAACAACCCTGTTTTGTTGCATTGCAAGGGAGAATTCTCCCATTAACTTTGGTTTGATTGCATATAAACATGGCACGCAGGCGGCAGAGTGCTTGTTTCCAGAAAATCCCTGGCTGAGCGCTGCTGTGTCTGCTGCCAAGTGAGGTAGGTTACATGGCTGGGAGCAACGTAGCCTCAGCCACGGATGGCAGCCTGCAAAGACCACTGTCTTGTGCCAGGGTTACGGGTATGTAAAGGGAGGCAAACGTGCCCATTACACCCGGACGCCCCTTCCTCACCAGCCGAGCGTGATCTGCTCCTCGCCCTCTCTCTATCTCTATCCCTTCCTCCAGTTTTGGATTGGGCTCCCGCTCCAAACCCCTCTCAGCCGCTTTTCGCTTTATCACACTGATACACTCTCTTTGCCGAGAATACAAAACGCACCGGCTCACTCGCACACATACACAAATTCTCAGCCTTCAATCCATCCCACGCTGTCCAGACAAATCAACAGTTGGAGCCAGAGGCTTGTTGCCCATCTGGTCAGCCATTTCCAGCGGGGTCCCAGCGTGCAGAAAGAGAGAGGGAGGGAGAGAGAGAGAGAGAGGGAGCCATCTAATCCCCATCCTGCCGAAGAACTAGAGGGTTCTGATAGTTTCCCCCCAGTCAAAGTCAAGGACGGTAAACACTGCTGCCACATTGCTGCCAAGGTCACCAAACTCTGTAACCTCTCTCCCTCTAATTCAGTTTTGCTTTTTCTCACTCATTGGCTATCTGTCTTCCACTCACCCAAACACCTCTCGCTTTTTCTTTTTTTTTTTCCTCTCTCTCTCCCTCTCTCTCTCTAGTCACACCGTAAATATCCTGGGGAGGTTTGATTGTAGCTTTGATTGTACCAAATCCAGGGGTGAGGCCCACTTTGCAGACACAGCAGCTGATGTACTGTACTCCACAGTGATTAGTGTGAGGCCAGCTCCCTACAACTGTCAAGCCAGGGGCAGGGGAAAACCTGTGAAAAGTGTGTACCCTCGAATGTTGGAGCAGATTGCAAAGCGAACTTTAGAGCGCTTTCTCCAAATGTGCCGGAGTGGATTTGGCTCAAATCAGACGCTGCTACTGCTGCTGCAATTTCTCATCGGGCCTAGTTTGGAATCACGTAGACGATAGGATCGCAAACAAAGCCGCGTTGTCAAGATGATGGGGCTTTTACTGCAGAATGCAATATTGTGTTATCCAGATTCTCTCTGCCTCCTGGCCTGTACGCACTGGCAAAATATGTGGCTAAATAAAACTCACACACTGGCTTGGTTACTTATAATTCTGTTTCAGGAAAAAAAAGCAAACATGAATGCATTACCAAGAACGGTGACAATTTTAGAAATCCGCTTTATTGCATGTGAGATTTACGTATTCTACTGCGGAGCTCCTCGTTTTTTTTTTTTTGTTTTTTTTTTCATCTTTATTTATTCCGGGAAAGGTTGGCTGGAGAGGCGCACTCATTTTCATCCAGTACATGGCACTCTCACCTGGGAGCTGCACACTATAGCCATTGTTTTCAGCAGCTGGAGGTTAAATGCTTAGCTCAAGGGCACCTCGATCTTAGTTGTCATGTGAGCGCAGATAGGTACCCGTTCTCTTTGCCTAATCAAAGTTTAGAGCAGGTCCAGGGGTTTGAAGCGCTGACCTTCCACTTCTCTAACCTGCAGGCTGTCAACACCACACACACACACACACACACACACACACAGAACTGACCCGAGAAGACATGCACGCCAGGCTGAGCCTTTTTTTTTGTTTGAGTTGGATACAAATTTAAATGTCATGTCCCAGACGTACAGCTACCCAAAACAATACAGTTGTGGGATTTTATTAAGACTCTGAAAAGGGGCAAATATTTGAAGAAAAAAAAAATTGGCAGATGGCAGATTCAGAGCATATTATTTTTCTGTTCATCTGAGATGACGGCCCTTGATGCAGTCCAGTATAACACATTTAAAAACATCTTAAAAGACAGAAAGGCGGGAAAGATGACATGTGGTAAAAGATTGTGTGTCCTTTTGTGAAAAGCAAACGTGGAATGGCAATTTGTATCCATATTTGATCAAATTGTACCATGTTTGATCCCACGTCATGACGCCGGATGAGGGCTGGGCAATATGGCCAACATCAATATGGCCTTAATGTCTTTCTTGTATAAATATCAGCGAGTAAATGCATGCAAACTCACATGTACAATGGACAAATTTATGCTAGCCACGAATTGTGTTCTGCTTGAGTTTATAAAATGGTCATATCGATGTGGTATGGTTCACATAACTTTTTGCTTCCAGCAGACCTTTTCTTTGACTGCCACCAGTTCTGAATTATGGCATTTGTCAATGTAGTTCATTACAAACATAAACTTTGGCTAATATGCAGAAACTGTGGAGGGTATTTATTTATTTATTTTTTGTCTAAAGTGACTGTAGTGTAATCGCACTGAAAAACCTACAGGCATTGAATAGCAATAGGAGGTAAGATTGGATGGAAAATAAGTCGTTTTCTGTTGTTTTGCTGCAGCAATGTAGTGTTTGAAAAAGACTTTAGCCATGCAATCATGAATATCCCCCGAGGACATAGCAGTCAGTCAGGTGAAGTGGAAATGCATTGTAAGAATTGGCATTTGGACGAGCAGAGCCGAGTTGCGTATGACTGGTCATGAAAGGAAGAAATGCTTCCACGTATACTGCGAAAGGCCCGCAGAGAGCCATTCAATTTCAAACACTTTACTGAAACCTGCAACTTTGAATAAGTAAGCATGAAGGACACAAGACCACACAGTGAGAGAACACTGAGGGCAGCCTGACGCTTAAATAACATTTTCTGACCACAGAGCTTATGCTTGACATTGCTTTTAAAAGCCTACTCCATAGCCTTTGGCTCCGAAAGCTGTTGCCTTTTCAGGTGGCTTTTGGTTCCACATAACTAGACCTACGGGTGCACTGTGGACCCTACTCTGGCTTACTGTGGTGTGAAATTGCATACGCAGCCTTGAAATGATTCCCACAATAGCAGATGGTCTTTGCAATGGAGAGAAATAAGTTTTGCCCGCCTGTCTGAAGAAGGAAGGTGACAATAAGTGAAAGTTTGATTAGAAAACGACACCTGGGGGGGGGGTTATGACCGGTGACAGGAGACAGGAGATTGAGCCTCTTCCAACTCCTGACGGAAGAAAAACACATTTCATCTTTGACTGATTATTACGGAGCACATTTGTGAGAGCTTTATTCATTTACGAAAAAACCATGACCACCTTTTTTTGCACCCAGGCTTCGAAAATGGATGTTAGCGGAGAGGCCGCGCGTTGACACCAAAACAAACGAATCAGAAGATCTTTAACGTGAACAAGAAACAAGTACAGTACATGAAATAAGTTTGGCTCCCGGATAGGAAGAGAAGAACGTGAGAGCGCGACTGTAAAATAAAAAAAAATAAAAAAATCAGGATCACCATGTGCTACAGTTCAGACAATGCGCAAAACCTCGAGGGCTTGAATGTTTCCCGCTGCAAATGCAAACCTGATACGAATCAAGAAATTACAATACAAGCAATTTTCCGACATGCTTATTAAGCCTCACAGTGCTCCTTTTAAAATAAGGTGCTTCTGGAATCAGCTAAGTACATAGAAAAGATGCTGAATCACAAAAAAAAAAAGCGGTCTGAAGGGACTTGTGCTTTAAAACCAGAGTGTTTGGTGACTGTGGCAATGATTTATGAGGCAAATTCAGATGGAACCATTTTCTCATTAGAGAGGAGAACATCGAACCAACCTCCTCTCTTACAGCTTAGTGAACTAAACGCTCAATGATTGATGCGGATGCTGATGTGCTTACTGCACATTCAGACTCCCAATCTAAATTGCAGATGTCAGAGCGCACGTGGCGGCCACTCTTTTATATTCAAACAACACGGTCAAAGAATGAATTACTTTTAGTGGGGGGGGGGGGGGGGGGGGCAATATATCCACATCACTTTATACTTGTTGATTTAGTGTCATTTGCTGTTTAATCACTTCAAATATGTAGTGTAGATGGACTTTTAAATGGACCAGCGCTAACTGGTGCCTCACACCCCCCCCCCCCCCCCCCCCCCCCTCTCCTTTTCTGTGTTTCTGTGCTCTGACATCCTTTCCCTGTTCATCAGTCTCTCTTTCCCCCTTGTTCTTATCGTGGATTCACACTACAAGTGACCCGATCAAGCAGCCGAGTCCATTTGTTTTCCGTTGCACCGAGGAGCCCCAGGGCGGCTGACATGTGGATGGCCATTAGGCGCGGTCATCATTTGTCCAGCAAAATCAGATATTTGCACGCATCCTCCACTGACGGGATGTTGTTTTCATCTTCTACCAGTTCCACCAATGTGGTCACAGACACTCAAAGCTCCTGAGGTCTTTACTTTACAGGTCTTTATTCCTCTCTGCCCAATGACCAAGTTTAAAATAAAGTTTAAAAAAAAAAAAAGGCTTTTGCTGCATTTCCAATGGATGCAGATGGACGATGCTCTCATATATCATAGCATTATTATATTCATATTGTAGTGCTACGACTCACCACGCATTCATTCATAGTCTTAAGGCACCTTTTTAAAAGGGGAGCTCCACCCGGTTTTACACACCAGTGTTTACAGGTCTTAGGTTTGCACTACTGTTTAAGTGGGGGAAAAAAGAGTTCAGGGGGTGTGGAGTTCGGAGCGGCTCAAGGCTACATTAGCTGCTACTAGCATGACACACCCGAATCTCAGACCAAACTGTCTGTGGCTGCTTTGCATTGTGGGTAATGTAGGCACCAGGTTTTGACGAAGAAGAAGAGGAAGGAATAAAAAAAAAGATAGATCTGGTTCTGCTGCATCAGTTTTTTTTTTTAACTTTCCATCATGAATTGGACTAATGTCATACAATTGCAATGATACGTTGTTGGAGTACTCTTTATGCATTTAGGTAGAAGATCAGAAAATGTTCATGCGGGTGGATTTTTTGGAAGTCTTATGTGACTTTGGAAGGCGCTGATAAGCAAACTATTTTGCTATTTTAGGTTCTGTACGAGGACTTGTTGCAGTACTTGTTTTTGTTTGTTCAAAACTCTATACCTGCATACTTTTACTTACTCTCTAATGCTCCTTCCAGCGAGCTTGCCTTGCGTTTGTGTACAGTGTGTTGGAACAGGTCAGATATAATGATCATTAGTGGAGGGGGAAAAGGTAAAACTTGGGAAACAGCCTCCACACAGCCCTATTTATAGCAGACCTGGTCCGGAGGCATGGAGCCCCCAGGGAGAAAAAAAACAAAGTCATAGATCAGCCTGAGGGGAAGTAATTAGGACAGATATTTAAACTGAATAATGCAGGCTCGCTGAAATATTGAAACCACCTAAAGTTTATTAATTAAGCGCTAATCTGGCGAATAGGCTTGTTTCACGTCTCCCTTATTCTGTGCCAGCTGAATTATTCAGGGACACGAAGGCATACAGGACAGATAACACTAACGCCGTACATGTCATCAGTCCTCTCGTTAAGAGATGATTAAAGGCACGCTCCACCTCGGTACTTGTGCGTCAGCAGTCTGCTATTACAGTCGATATGGTTCCGTAATACCCTCCGTAGTGAGTCGGTCACACTACAGTAGTCTAACAAGGTCACTTTGAAGTTGCAGCAGCGCACAGTCGGTGAAGATTTGTTAGGAGAGTTTTAAAAAAGGGAGATTCAATTACACATGGCCAGCCAGGCATGTGTGTTTGAGCGTACAAAGAGATACGTGGTCACATGTAAGTCAGCCATACTGTACACAGGGGTCAAACAAACAGTTCCACTCGAATAGTATTCGGTAAACAAATACCACAGTTAGTTTACTGTTCTGCTGCAGTCAAGTCCAAGGTTACAGCTGAACCCCTCTGCCTCTAAATCCCCTCTGTATTTTTCTATTTCTGTTTTTTTTTTTCTCTTACTCTCCTTATCTATCTTCTCTCTTGCTTGCCCTCTCTCCCACTTTCTCATTTCAATCTCTCTTTCTTCCTCTCCCCTCACCCATCTCTCTCTCTCTTTCTCTCCTTTTGTTCATGCTGCTCGAGTTTCACAGATGGAGTGACTTGAGGCAATGGTGGTTATGCAAAACACAGTTCAAATAAATGCAGGGCTGCCACAAAGAAAATGGCACAAAAGGCATGCGCACAAAAACACATCTAACTCTTTTATTGCATGAAAATCTTGTGGCGGAGGCAGTAAAGGACATTTAGGATTTCATTATCATAAAAGCAGGAAGATCATTTTTTCTGTGCATGGCTAGATTGAACGCATTGTTCAACAAAATATACACACAGACATGCGTTTAGGGAAATAAAAATCCAGGCCGGAGTCTTCCGGCATCAGATATCCTACATAATGTCACACATTTCACCGTTTTCTCACAATGAAACATTGTGCATGATATGTAATATGTAATATGATTCACAGCACTGTTGAGACTTTCTATTCCGTGGAAACGTGGACTAAAAATAATTGCTCATTAAAAATGAGAGTCTGTGCACGTGTATCTTTTTGATTATGGACATATTTAAGGGTTCAGTATGCTTGGAACAAACTGGGTCAAATGATAGTCCGACCATGACTAAGGCGAAAGTGTTGTGTTTTATCAACATAATAAAAATGAAAGAAATGAATGAATGTACTGTCAAGATGAAAAATGTTCAAACTGGACGTATATGCAAAATGTTAACTGAGTATTTAATTTGTTTCCTAATGCAATACAGAATCAGCTTTTAGCAACTAAGGCATAATTAATATATCCTGTCATTATGTTTAGGAACTTACAGGATCGGATTAAGGGAAAGAAAAGATTGTGGTCTTGGTTAAAAAAAATGGTTAATTATTGAAAAAGTCAACACTGATGCCGAGCACAAACAACGGCATGTTTATTGACATTTAACCAAAACCACAATCTTTCCCGAACCTCAAACCTGCAATATTTGGATGACACCACCCTTATCGGGCTTATCTCTGGTGGGAAAGAGTCCGCCTACAGGTGAGACATTGACCTGGTAGTCTTGCATAGCCAGACACTCTGGCTCGTAACAATGAAAAGATCTACCTGAAGGAAGTAGAGGACCTGAACCGCTGGTGTCAGGACAACAACCCACTCCTGAACGTCAGCAAGGTGGAAGAAGCAGGGAAGGAACTAGGCCCCCCTTAATATCAAAGGGTCCTCGCTGGAAAGGGTGATACAGCTTCAAGTTCCTTGGTGTCCACTTCATCGAGGGCCTGACGTAGGTGATGAATACTGACTCATTGGTGAGAAAGACAAGGTACAGCGGCTGTTTTCCCTCAGACGCTTGAGCAAATTCCCTCAAATGCTGAGCAATTTCTACTCCTGCCCCATCGAGAGTGTCCTGATGGGGACAGCACCGAACAGGACCGCAAGGCCCTTCAAAGTTTCGTTCAGCTGAAAGTACAATAGGAGGCTTCACCCTGCCTAAAGATATTTACACCAGGCGCTGCAAGAATAAGACGAGAAGAATATAATAAAAGATAGATAATGGCCTTTTCTCCCTGCTGCAGTCGGGAAAAGGTATCCGGATACACCAAGCCAGCACTGAGAGGCTCAGGAAGAGCTTCTACCCTCAGGCCAGGAAGTGTCACACAAGGGTTTTTTTGAGCACCAGCACCTTGCATGGCAGCTCGATCGCCATCGGTGTGTGAATGTGTGCGTGAATGGGTGAATGAGACCTGATCTGTGAAGCGCTTTGGGGACCGTCGAGGTTGAAAAGCGCTATATAAGTGAAGTCCGTTTACCATTTTTAATAAACATTGATTGAAGCCACTTCGACCGAAAGTCCTTTAGTTGCCTAAACCTAACCACATGCAGGAAATTCGGGATAGTCTTGGGTGTCCACAGAAACTGAATTTCTAGAAGACAAAGTTGTATTGCACTGCCTCCCCAAGAACACTGGCGATTGTTGAATGTAGCCACGCCAATTTCAATGTCGGATAGATGTGGGAGGATGGGGGTTTTGGTCGCTGTTAGAAAACTCTACGGGCACTTCATTTGGGGCATATTGAAGCCTTTAAGGCGTATTGAAGCTCCCTCCTCCTTGCAGTGCAGACACTGATCCAGTTCATCCCATACTGCACTCAACAACTTAACACAGCATAGCATAAATACCGTAAGGACTCCTGCATTAAGAGTAATCATATCATTTGGAAAATTTCCGTCAGCACTTTTCTGACGTGAGAATCATTTTCGACAGCAGCTTTGGCTAAAGGCGTCTGATTTGAATACTGCCCAGTCAGCAATTGCTGTCTCTTTATTGTCAAGATTTTATGTCGCGGGATGGGCTCGGCCGGGACGACTGTACATCGCTTAACATTATCCCTGAGGTGCAGGGTCAATCGATACAGCGGGACCCGTCCTTTAGGAAAATGCAGATGTGTTGAGAATCAATACTCCTGTGTCATCACCTCTCATTTCAATCAGGGTGGCTGTGATATGACACCATGGCGGCTCTCTCGGGGAACAACACTGTACAAGGGAGTGAATCTCAATGTGTCCCCGAGACTTCTTTGCTCCTATTCTTGTCTCTTCGCCCTACTCAACCTACTGTGATCTATTGTTTCCCTGGGCTGTCCTCCGCTCACCTGTTCCCTTCTCTTCTGAATTCTGAATTTCAAAATTGAAGTCTGTACATTTCAAATGCACTTTACACTCTCTTCCCAACTCGAGACGACAAAAGATCTCACGAGCGACGCGCTCTGCTGGGAAAACCTCGGCCTTCAGCCGTTGTGGCGGGAGAAAAGGAATGAGATGCCGCGGCTCCCAAAAGCTGAAGGATTCTCCAAAAGTCTTTGGTTTGTCCGGAAACCGAACCGCGTCAGCTGAGGAGCTCTGGAGATGCCACATCTGTCTATTGTCAGTTACGTTAGCTCATGTGTAAGATGGTACTATATAAAAATGAAATATATTAACAAATTAAAAAACATACCCAAAAAAAAAACCCATCTAAAGATGATAGATAAAAATGGCAAAAAAAAAATATATTAATAATATGTTACAAATACACTTACAAGCTTGTTGTAAATGCTAAGGCGGGACGAGGTGCATCGGAGTGTTTGGAAAAAAGCATCCATGCGTTTGAAGATTGTGTTTCTGCTTCCCAGTGTTGTGAATGTTTATGAATTTGCTTTTCCATCCCACCTGAGCCTGAGCCTCGACCTACCTCCCTGCCTGAGCTTCGGCCTGTTTTTCTGCCTGACCTGTGTCTGAACACGCCCTCTCTCTCTCTCTGAGCTGAGCCTCTTTCCCCACCCGTGTCTGAACTCGTCTGTCTGAGCTTAAACCTGTCTCCCCTGCATAATCTGGGGCTGAAACTTGTCTGTCTACCTGAGACTAAACCTTTCTCACTGTCTGGACCTCAACACGTTCTTGTCTGCGCCTGAACCAAAATGTCTCTCCGACTGAGCCGAGCCCGAACTGTCTCAAACTGATACTTATATAATACACACAAATGTTGAGTCTTGATTGCGAATTGAAAAAACAATCTGAATGTTAACTGGCAGTGATTTTACCGAGAGAGGCTCTCGCGCCAAAGAGGAACTCTGTCCGTTCAGCAGCATTTCTAGGAAAATCAGTTGCATAACCATCTTTGTTCAAGAGTTCTTGACCTTTCCCGTCCCTTGACCCCAGAAGAGTAACTCTGACTGAGACTCATTGATCACTTTTACACACACACAAACCCCCCCCCCCCCCCACCAGAAATAGGACCGTTGCTTGCAGACTAGCCCTAATTTTCATATATATCCTGGTTGTGCTGGGAGAGCCTTTGTTACGGGTCCCAGGAATGAGTCCCGCGTCAACAGACATGTGACCTGTGTCAAGCAGGTAAAAGCAGGAGCAATGAGGACACGGTGTGTTCAGTTTCCTTCCAGATTGCTTCTGCGGTTGTTTTATTAAACAACTCAATATCATGTCAACACAAGAGATTTCTGTCCTATACATTTCAGTTATGTTTCATTCAGTTCCCTTCATTAGAGTCCATTACATCATTCAGTATTCTCAGTTTCAACAAAACACACTTTCACCCTCGCTGCTCTTTCTCACTTAGTGATTAAAGATTATTTTTGTATTCAATAAACATTCTTAGCAATCTAAGTACAATTTTTATAACAGTATACAACTGGTAGAACCACTATTATGAAGTAGTGTCATTCAGAAATAATACTCTCTGTCCCTTTAAATCTATCAGACTTGACATTGACCTTCTGTAATAATTACAGGCCACTGAAATGTATTAACTTACACGTGTTACATGTTATTTTAGCAGAAAACAGACTTAGGTATCACTACTAACCAATATCCAATGTTAACAAACTGAGCATTAACGATAAACGTCTCAGTCACGATACATGTATTGAACATCAACAGCGTGTAGGAGCCTTTAAGTGAATAGCGGAAAATGTCGTCGCCTCAGGAAACCTTCGACGGACTTACTCTCTTTCAGTCTTTTATGCATGTCAAAATCATTACAAGCGCTCTGAACCCTTAGCGGACGGACACGTTAATTACGCCTGGCCTTATAAGGTTATCATTACAGTTTATTCGTTCCGCCTGAAAACGTGTAACTCACAGTGCAATAACAGCATAATAATGACTCTCAAAATTATTACATAAATGTGGTCACAGGAACTCCACATGAGCGCCACACCTTCAGCACAAATATGAAAGGGACATGTGATGAGGCCGTGACTGTTGAGCATCCTCAGACCTGCCTCCTGGTTTTCCCTTTTTTTTTTTTTTTTTTTACTGTAATTTCAGATAACTGGAGTTGGAGGAGAGCTGGCAGGTATGGGCCCAGAAGCCCAGACGACTCCCCACTGAACAGAAACAGAATGAGCCTCATTGTTGGACTGTGTGAGTTCCAGACTTTCTCTTTCAGGTTCACTCAGCGTTTAAACATGTTTTGCTTTGAGCTGACCAGCCGTTGTCAAGGGTCAATACCTTTTTTTTTCTTTTTTCTTTTTTTTTTTGTCTCAGTCTCGCGGTTTCCAGCTCAACTCATACGACGCTTCGGTGGACACATCTGCGAGCAGCAGCAGTGCAAATCTTGACACAAGCATCTGCCGTGTATGTGTGTGTGTGTGTGTGTGTGTGTGTGTCATTGTCTATGAGACTTCTGAATTATGTTGCAAAGTGCTTTTTCTTTTTTTCCACCGAAGGCAATTGTCAGTATCACTCCTCACGTTCAAGGTCAATGAACGGAAGAAAATGCGCCTCACTCCGCGACGCACACACAGGCTTGCGCAAATAGCGGTGCTCCGCAACAATTAAACTCTGGTAAAATAGGACGTGACACAGATTTTAAGCAAATGCAAATTGAAGGCGGAGGTTAAGGTTCTTCCACAAAACAAGCCGGAGGAAAATTCCAGTAATAGCCTGCTTGAAAACACTTGCTGCTGCAAACATGGACCTTAATTAGCGTAATTGCATTTGTTGTTGATAACATCATGTTGCGCTGGTAAACTGCTGCTGTTTCCCCTCAGATGCACATCACGGCACATCTTTCCGCCCGTCCTATTTTCTTAGCACAGTGTATATTCAAATATATATATAAAAATCCAAACATCCAACCAGTGGAATCCAACCAAATGACAGCAAGCGGACAGTGGGTGGACATCGAATGCCCGAAACGCACAGAAGGAAATGTTTGTTTTTTTGTTTTTTGTTTTTTTACAATAAAACCATGTTCTGATGTTGACTTGAGTATGTTTCACGGGGCTCGTGATTGAACTGAACCAGGCCGCAATATTGAGCACAACTGTCAGAAAGAAAGGACAAACATCAGATGAGGCCATTTCATTTTCTCTAGTATTGAACTGCAAACACCATTAGTTCTGCAAACTGACCACAAAACAAGCAGAGAGCATCCATAACCCCGGGTCTGTAATATGTTGTTTCCGCTCAAATAATGCTATCATGAGCCTCCGGGAGCCTTGTAAAGGTGATTGTTATTTGGTATTTCACATACACGACAGTGGCCCCCTCTTGGGGTGGGAGTATTGATTTCTTTTTTTTTTTCTCGATTCCGACATCAGGTGCCAGTGTTTGTGAAATTTCTTTCTTCGCTCAGCTTTGTTGACACTTCCTCTCAATTTTGAAGATCCAGAGGCTGCGGTGATATTTTCCCGCATCGATCCGTTTGATCAGAGGCAGTCTGATGGAAGCGGACGATTTGTCACCGGCTCTGTGGACTGGGCTGCATGTGTCATCAGTCTGATACGGCAAGTCATTTAGAGGCATTACCGAATTAGCCGAGGCCGATTTCCATTCTCGGCGGCAGGTTTGATCCCGGCGTGGGACATGATTTATTCCACTTTAAATTGAATTAGTTAACCTTTCTGTTACTTAATATAATTGTATTGTTCCTCATAATTCATATTTGTGTTCTCCGTGTTTGACTGTGCAAGAAAGTGGTCCAAAAGTCATTTAATCTTTGGCCACTTAGTGTTTTGCTAAATGGGGAAATCATTCATCCTGATGGTGCTATATTTCAACTGGGTTCATTATTTCATTTAATTAGGGCAGGGAAATGAACAAATATTTGGCTGAAGAGGTAACAGATGACATTTTTGAGGCGACATTTGCTGCTTGAACAATTAGACTGAAGCATCTGTTGGGCAATGACATTAGGAGAGCAAATAGAAAACAAAACCTCAAACCCATTCGACTGTGGATGTCGGTATGTCAGTTAAAGCACTTGAACCTTAGCAATTTGCTATTTAGATTTACACTCCTCTGTCATTTCCCGCCTAAGAATTATTTGAATGGCTGCTTATTTTTTTTTTTTGCATACATAACAATGCATATATATATATATATATATGGCCTATCAATGATGAGCTAAATACAAACTTGCTGCGAGTGACAATGCCAAGACAAAACCTGACAGCATGTCTTGTGCTGTTATTTTGCTACGCGGCTTAGCTTGGCTTTCTTCTCTCCTTAAGGCTTACCGAAACAAACGTGATCCAATAACAGCCTAATAGGATGGAGGCTGATGATGAAACTTTTACTGTCATCGCACTCATTATCCGATAAAGACACTAAAGAATGAGAGAGAGAGAGAGAGAGAGAGAGAGAGAGCGAGAGGGAGACAGTGAGACAGAGGAGAGAAAAGCCATGGAGAGAGAGACAGAGAGAGAGAGAGAGAGAGACGCAGAGGGGGGAGGCAGGATGAATTTGGAAGAGGAATAAAAAAGAGTGCTTATTCAGTCGAGAAAGATTTATGACCTAATGCGGATGTGGTTGTGAACTCTTTAGTGCTTTGCCTCTCTCAAAATTTCCCCATCGTGGGCGCTCAGTAACTCTGCAATCCCGCAATCAACATCCTGTCTCCATGTAAATGTGCATAAATGGCTCCCTACACAATGAAATTTATGGTCCAGACAACACACCCCGAGATTTAGGTTCAAAATTGCACTCAAAGTATTGATTTACACATCAGCCTGGTTTCCAGGCATTAAATCCTCGATATTTATGCCTCTCAGTAGATAATAATAACGGCAAGTGAATCTGTGATGCGTCATTTCTCAAATGAACGCGCGTGCTGTATGGTAATGCGTTCATGAGCCATGTTACGTTTGGGATTGATCATTTGAGACATTTCCAAGGGCAAGGGCGATTTATGTCATTGTCTTTGTTTAAACACATTTTAACTCAGGAACGCAGACGTACGTAAGTTCACATTATGCTCTTTTGAAAGTGGTTGTAATAAATTCTGCTACAGCTGCTACTACTACTACTACTACCATTGCTGTCGATTCTGCAACTGCTACCATAGAGCACATGCTGCAGGGATGATGTGTTTTTGTAGGCCAGGTTAGCCAAGTTAGCATCGCCTTGGTTCCCTCCAAAAAACCCATTCAAGAAACCAGCTGACCTCCAGACGAGGGGAACCGGAAGTGTAAACATGCTGACTCACTGCCGGGTTTTTGGACTCCTGCAGCACTATTGCTGCTACTATTATTGTTGCAGTTCAATTCAACTCAAGTTAGATTATTTACACTCTGAACGGGATCCCTCTTTTACAAGGGTGCAGAGTTAAAAAAAAACAAAACACACTTGGTATCCAAATTTAAAACGCTAATAATAGTGAAGAATGGACCCAGGCAGTCAATGCAAGAACATTAAAACAGTATTTCAACTTTGCATGTTGAGTATAATCGTCTGTACACACTTCACTACTACAAACTATAACACATCACATGTTAAAAGGATTTTGTATATTTAGCCTTTTCGTGACATCCTCTTGTAATGGTTAAGTGTTGGTCGGCACGCTGCTGGAGAACATTTACATTTTGCACCTTTTTGATAACTTCTTCCTTTGAATACTTCTAATGACACTTCTACTTAGTCCCACTCACAACACAACTAATGTTCTCGCTGCATACACATCTTATTATCTGTGAACTTTCAACACCTGCCTGGCAATCTCTACATCACCCAGTTTTGTGTCTTCGTGGCTGCTAATAATTCATCTTAATCGTTCTTCATTTATGTAGCAAATGATGTCGTCATGGCGATGCTTGTCACCAGTCTGTGCGTAGACACGTTTTGCAAGCTCAATAACTCAAAAGACGAAACATAACTGACACGTTTTTGTGCATCGCGATGAGGCAGACAAACACAAACTGCTTTTTCAAAAACACATTCCGTGATGCTACTTCAAATTCATATCGCCCATAGGTTATGGAACCGACTGTGTTAAATAATGCATTCATTTGCTTTATTAATTATCTCATTATGTAACTGTTGTGTGTAAAACGTACGGCAGGACATTTGGTGGCTCGGCCTGCTTTTTTGTTTCCCTTTATCTGCTGCAGCATAAAACAGCTCATTTGTAATGTTTTCTGGTCACAGCGAGAGCACACTCATGGCGTGTTTGTTTTTGGGGTCCTCAATCTGACTTCCAGGGTTTGTTTTTCCTCCCTGTGGGATACTCTTGGGACTCACTCTATACTCCCTGCTGCTGTAAGTGTACTGTAAGGGCCCCCAGGCCGGCTGTGTGAAGATGAACCGCGGCAAGAGCTTCCTTGCACGCGTAATATATAGTATATATTACGTATAATGCGTATATACAGTGCTTAACAAATGTATTAGACCCCCACCCAGTGTAAGGTGTTTGCCACCGCTGCCCTAAATGAACAGTATTGCTGATGACCAAAATATTTGATGTTTCTGTAATGGTTAATCCACCAGTACGTGTAAGCCAAGCTCTTTAATCAAAGTGATATCTTTAATGCTAAAATAGAATTATTGTTATATATTATTACTGTTTTACAAAAAAGCAGAAAGAAAATAGTAAAGCACGTTATTATTTTTTGATTGAGATGCCAAATCACAGTTATTTACTTGCATTCCTGAACAGAAACATTTGTTTTAGTGGTTGCAAAGAATGCAAACTGTTATCAGGGCCAAAGGAGGTCGTACAGAATATTAAGATTTCTGGTTAATATATGTGAATAAGGACTATTTAGTTGTTCCAGTTTGTTGTTTGCCTAATAAATAACGATACAATTTTTAGTTTGAAACAAGTTTTTGACAGATTTCTTAAATGTTTGTGTTTTCTCATTTTTATGACAGGTGGTCTAATAAATGTGTTAAGCACTGTATATATATATATATATATATATATTGGTATAGCTAGCTAGATATCAATCACTGAAATTACTGCCAGACAATGGAGTTGAAAGGAATTTTATGTGAGGTGCTCACAAATGAGGCACATTTGTAGGAAATTCGTTTTTTTCAAATGTGATTTTTCACGTCTTTGAAAAATTCAATTCCAATTTACCTCCATTGCTTTGGAGAGGTGATTGAGGGGTGGCTTTGAGGTGGGATTTCTCAAAGACCTGGGCTCACAAAACTATCTGCTAGATGGTTCCAGACCAGACAAGTCATCTCGCTGTTCAACGTAGCTGTAAATGCTATGTGTATGTCAACTTACAAAATAATAACAATAATAACAAAGACACATCATACAAACAAGTATATATATATATATATATATATATATATATATATATATATATACTTGTGATCTGGATGAACTGAATCTGTATGATGTGTCTTTGTTATTATTGTCATGAAAGGCATAGATTTGATCCTGACAACCCCAGAAGCTGCAGAAAACTTTTGTTCCCCACCGTTGACTCTGCTCGGGCCAGTTCTGCATAAACATGACTTGAAGCGAGAGCCGACAGCAGTGGCCTCTGCGGTGTGGCTG
This sequence comes from Enoplosus armatus, assembly GCF_043641665.1. NCBI lineage: Eukaryota > Metazoa > Chordata > Actinopteri > Centrarchiformes > Enoplosidae > Enoplosus > Enoplosus armatus. The sequence continues at coordinate 24,801,922 of NC_092186.1, read as the reverse complement.
CAGGGTGGAGGCGCGACGGGGGCTGCTACAGTGGCCATGACAGTGGCTTTATGGGTTTTAAAATGAGACAGGTCTATCAGACAGAGGACTAGTGCAAATGGAAATGGAAGCAAAAGGAAACAGTATCGCACATATAAAACTGGCCTGGAAAAATATACCTGTAAAAATAATGAATACTCTGAGGAGCACTGTGTGTGTGTGTGTGTGTGTGTGTGTGTGTGTGTGTGTGTGTGCACGGTGTCTCCCTTGACGTATGCCCAGATTTGCTCCGAAACCACCCGGTGCAGCGCAGCACCTGTTCATCTCCAGCTTTAAGCAGCAACAGAGAGCAGTGAGTGCAGACAAAGAGTTGCTCTCTCAGCTCCCATGCCAGGTATATCACCCCCCCCCCCCCCCCCCCACCCACCCCCTTCTGGCGCACTTTGCAGGCATCCACCTCCCATCATGTTCCTCTGGCATTCAAAGCAAGATTTCTGGTGGAAGTTGTGCCAGGCTCAGCTTCTCACTGGCTGGCGTTTGGAAGCGCCAGCAAAGAAACCATGTTAACCTAACCGGTTCCAAAAGTCTACACAAGTTAATGTATGAATTAGAGGAATGTGAAGTGTGAATAATTGCTTATGATGATTTTTTTTTTTTTTTTTGACTTGAGTGAATGTCTGCACTTTTGATCAGTTCCTTCCACTTTTGGCCGTACTTTTAGCACAGTCATGTCTACTTTAGAGCGCGCAGGGCACGGTATCAGTGCATTCCCTTTACCCTGTTGGGTGTGTTTTTGCTCGACGCCTCTGAAACCTGTTGCCTTCTTTTGCAGGTATCCAGGTTTCATCCTTTTCAGTCGGGCATTCAGAGTGAGCCTAATGATAGGCTTACCCACTTCACTGGCTGGCCTTCAGAGGTTCAAGCAACTAAGCTCATTTATTGGCACTCAGGCATGGCTCTCTCATAACATAAATGTGAATAAATTAGATGAACTATTCAGATGAGATTTTATCTGTGCCAGGGAAAAGGTGGCTATGTTTATTAAATACGTTGCCGCTCCGAATGTAGGAGGTGGTGATTTGGAAGTCAAAAATGAATGTGAAGCTCCTACTGCAGCTGTTTGGGATCGCACGTCTTTCTTTATTCTAATTCTTTGACAGGACGGCGATCACGCTATGCCACGAACAGGTTTCTTTACGTATTAATTACATCTACCAGCTGGTGCGAGAGAGGCTTGGCCCCAGATATGCAGCCCAAACGGACTCGTTAGTTTTCACCCACAGACCTTAGCTGCTGCAGCACAGCCTCGCGCGCTCATGAAAATGCAACAAGGAATTTCAGCTACGCGCGGCACGCTCTTACTGCAACTACAACAGCAATGCCACGGGCTTTGCTGCTACTGCGCGCGCTCCTGCCACCATAGAGGGAGCAGCAGAGAGATCTGTTTAACTAACTGGAACAAGTTGCGCGAGTAAATCGAGCGGGCGCTTTGGCGGAATTCCAATTCTTGCTCCCAACGTTAACAGTCAGATGTGGAAAAATACACACTTTTGTTGTTGACAGAGTTCACTGGTGTCGGGTTCTTTTGGCTGTCATTGGACTTTCTATTATATAACACTGCAGATGCAGATGTGATTACTTTCCGGCGGAGCAGCTTGAGCTACTTTTTCCAAGTATCTTCAATTAATAAAACAGTTTTCCTCTCGAGGGTGATGTTTTTTTCAGCTGCTGCCACTGAAGGAACTGAGCTGGTGCAACACGACGAGCGTCAGCGACACCACTTTCACACACAAGATACAATTCAGAGAGGGATGCCTCTTCTTTTTTTTTTTTTTCCTCCTCCAACTAATTCACAGATTCACCCTCAATTAAAAAGGACAGTCATTTAAAATGTATCCTCCCCTAGCAGTCAGTCTTCAATAAGAAGTTCTAATTCATGGAACGCTAATTTGACATGTTTAAAAAAGACTTTGGCCTACATTTTCAGCCATGCCAGGAGCGAGGCTGCCCCCCCCCTCAGGACACATCTGAATCACTTTGGTAATCTTGACTTTTCATCTAGCGCCAGCACTTGGTTTTGACCTCCATCCTCCGTTGTGCTACCGCTAAATACCGAATGTTAGAATGCTAACACACTAAACTAAGATGGCGAACACGATCAACGCATCCCACCTGCTTAATGTCAGCACGTTAGCGTTGTGATTTTTTTTTAACATGTTAGAGCAGCGGTAAATACTGGCTTCTATAATTCATACGGGTTTATACAGGCTTTTTTTTTTTTACTCTCCCTGAAAACACTGCCTGTGTTATTTTCCTTTGATTTTAACTTGTAACTTGTATTTACGTGCAAATAAATACAAATATCAAACGCCTCTCCTCGCTGCTGCTACTGTTGTGTATTTATCACTGCCATTACTGTCATTTGAGACGTGTCATTATCACAGAACATTACGACGTTTCATACGGTGAGCAAGTGCATTACGAGAATGGCCTTTCAGAGAACACGAGTGAGTGGTAGATTTTGTGCTGTAAACACACGAGTGGATGACATTGTTTCAAAGGGTTTCAGCTGCGACGTTACAGAACACACGTGTGTTGTGTTTTGTTCTTCGTCGGATCTCTCGGGAGAATTCCACGGAGATATCAAACGTTTCCGCACATCTACATCTTCTCTTTGGTGTTTTGCAGGTCAACAGAAATCCAAATCCTGGGATGTAAGATTGCTGATGCATGCAGGGAAAGTCATTCTCTGTTTCTGACCCATCTTCGTGGGCAGTGAGCAGACATTGTCCAGCAGCACCCAGGGACCTACTCAGTTTTGAGGACAGCACCTTGGTCAAGGCCAATAACGAGTCTTTTTTTTTTTTGAAATTGGAGCAACTGCAGGGAACCCATGCAGAATAAAAGTAGCACATGCAATCTTGGGACTTTCTCGTGGTGAGCCAAATAGCGCAAACCACGGAGCCACCACGCTGCCAAAAATACATGAATCAGAAACAGCCTGGAGATAAAATCACGACAATCCACATGAGGGGGTTTCAAAATGACTGACAAGTAAGTAAATGCACACTCTCGCCCCGATATGAGTTTTATGTTCCAAAAGAAAGTGTCATATTTTGGATGCATGTTGTGTGCGAGGCACGAGGCATATGTGGTGTACAGCTGGTGGTACTCTAGGGGGTTTGTTTCCGCCTTATGCACAACATGCGCTCCTGCCCAATACAAATAAGGCAGCTGCAGAGATCCGCAGATTCTCCTCCGGTGCACAAAACCATAGTGGGCTAACATCTCGCAGACATCGTGGCTGTCTCGTCCATTTTCCTTTCCCAGAAAAATGTTGGCGGTATCAGCAGGTGTCAGCTGTTTTTTTTTTATGGATTGCAGATACGTCAGAGTAATAGGTGGAGTATGAGCACAATGTGACAAAGAGAGGTTATCATGATCATGAAGCCACATTAACGTGGAACTGTTCTTAAGCCGAGCCAGACGAGATTTTTAAGATGAACCAGTGTTTCCTCTTGTCAATTTGAATCATTTGAATGATTTCTGTGCGTCTGAGGAGCTTCGCGTGTTTTCCGTGGTGCTATCCATATTATAATGTCACGAGACAGATTTCCTAATGTAAGCTAATATAAACATTAGGAGGACATTTTTTGGCAGCATTAAGTCTTTGGTTGAATGCCATCGAAACCTCTGAGTGAGAGTGCTGAATCAGAGGGGTGGGACTTGGCAATCTAGTAAAAGAGAAATTCCCTTTGAGGACGGGTGTTTCATTTCTACTCCTTTAGCAAAGCACAGAGCAGCAGTGCTGCACAAACACACACACACACACACATTTAACACACGTGCGCGCACCAACACAGCGTTTGTTAATTGCTTAACGTGGCCAAAAGCTGTCACTGCCAGCTAACTTGAATTGGCTCGTCATTACGGCATATTGGTAAAGATCCAGACTTAATTCCAATTTAATAACAATGTTTTTTTTTTTCCAGAACGCTGGTAGTTTATTCCCATGGGGGGAAGGGATTCAGACGACAAGTGTCTGCTTTCAGTTTTTGCCTCCATTTTTTATGTTTCTTTGGGGTTCACACGACCGTTTCAAACCGACTCTGATGTTTTTGACTGCTTCGCTCGGCGCCAGACAAATGTCAAATACTGAAGAGCACTAGGCGGATGAAAATATGCAAAGCAGGCAGTGTAAAAGGAATAAAACAACAAAGTAGGCCTGTGCGCGTGAGCTTTGGAGACACTGAGGAACGTACTTACCTGTCTGTCTCTATGTATCCGCAGGTGTTGCGCATTTGTCATCTTGCGCTCCTCCCACCTCATGTCATGGTTTGGCTCTATCAAAACAATGGAGTCGGTGGGAAAAGTAATTAGCACATTTGTCTCTGCTTTGACTCCGGGCCCACTTCTAATCTCTCGCAAAGCTCCTTTGGATCTCGTGCACTGCGGCTGATCTTGTGTCTTGTCTTTTTTGTTTGTTTTCACAGAAAACCGCCACAATGGCCTCGCTGCTTTATTTAAAGTCACGTGCGCTTTATTCTGTGCTTTGTGTGGTTGAATTCCTCGCTGACAGAAGCAAGGGATATGGGCTTAGCACTGCTAAACAGCTCATCTATAAACATGGGGCGAGAAAATATGATTCCATTTGACATGGCGATGTTTTCTCGACAACACAAGAAACAAGAAATTCCTCGGCAAATTTGCATGCAGCGCCTGTTGCACAAATGTGAGTCTGAGCAGGTTGACATTTTAAAGCAGAATCTGAGTGTATCCACGGAAACGCCGGTGTAACCACTTGCACCGAAAGTGAATGTACATTTCCTCCGTGAGTGTTGAGCTCGAACTAATGTCCTCAGACAGTCTGACAATGAACATGACTTACAGTGTGCAGAAACTGATTGCCTGTGGCAGTTTGCACCCACAGCCAACTAAACTTAGTACCAAACTGGTCCCTCAGTAGCGTTTTGTGTGAAATAATTTTCTGGAAGGTTGAGCTGCATACAAACTTTGGGATTAGGCATACAGTACAGTCGGGAAGTAAACTAATTTAATCCTCTCTCAATTTCACTGTTGCGTGGGCTAAGCTGTCACAAAATTAGCCCCCACGCTGTGTGTTTGTGTTTCCCTTGTTTCAACCTGCCACATCATTTGTGCTGTGTTTAACAGTAAGGTGCAACTCAGGCGGAACCCTGCCCGTCACAAGCGGAAACTGGCTGGTAAACGTGATAAACGGTACAAGAGCCGGACTTTGGGGGGGGAAGCTGGCTGTGTTTCCCTTTGGATCAATAATGCACACCCTAAATTGAAACTCATTCAGCCTGAACTGGAGAATGAGTTTGCAATCTATTGTCAGTTGGGTACAAGGCTGCATTCCGGTGACTCAAAAGCTATATGAAAGTGAAATTGAACACGACTCCTCTTCTTGCTGCTCATCTAAACCGACTCTTTGTATGTGTGGAGGTTCCCCATGATGACTACACAGAGGAGTAAACACCGGAAATCAAATAGCCACTTTATGTAGCAGGGCGTAGAAATTGTGCCCAATCCATTACCTATATCCTGATTTACACTGTAACATCATTGTAATACCATCAAACTTTGGAGGTAACTTTGATAACCTCCACTATTACAAAAATGCAGAACTTGGATGATGGACAACTGAAAGTGCACTTCTCATTTCTACTGGGAGAGATCAATGAGTGATTGTGATGATAACAAAAGGCAAAAAAAAAAAAAAAGCTGCATACAAAGAGAATTCAGTGCTCAATTTGACTAGTCAAAAGAGAAGAATGTTGGGTTGATGCTTGTAAATGGAATAACCCAAGTAAGCCCTGACAAAAAAAAAAAAAAGGAACTACAGGTTGCTGTGACACGGAAATATCTCACTTCTTTCAATTTTAGGTTTTATCCGTGCGCAAATTCAAAGCGAAAAAAAATAACATTTCCATCAAACAGACTTTTCCCAGACGAGGCCTATTTGGATAGCACCTTTCAAAAGTGCTTTACATGAGGCAAATTAATGTTACGCCAACAATAAACCCAAAAAGAAGAGGGAAATCAAATCGAATGCAGACAAAAACAATAACACAATGGTTTAACGATCATGGCAAGTTTGCAATAATGTTAGTATGAAGTGAAATGTGGGCTAGCAAACACTGCTTGAGTGGCTACTTGGTCAAAATGCTAAAGAAGAGCAATTAGTGTATGTGTGTAAGAGAGCTGGATACAGCGTGGTAAGTAAGCCTTGCCCCAGTGGCCAACTGCGGTACTGCACTACAAATGTTTTCCCTTTGCACTGCCTTTATAAAAGAGTTGTCTGCAAAACTGCATACAGTCCAGTATGAGTCCAGTTCACGTGCAGTGGTCCGCACAGAGGCCGACCAAACCAGACCAGGGGGGCGTACGTGCCTGTCTCCCAGGAACAGCGCTGGGCTGTGAGGCGATTTCAATGTAGTGGCCACATTTGGTATTGCAGGTCCCGTGAGCAGCACCGACCAAAACGACCACTTTCCATGCACAATCATCAGAAAAGGAACGGCGTTGAAATCTGTAATTAATACCTTTTACTTTACATTGTATTGTTAGAATTGGATCCATTAGGTCCAATAGAAATTAAAAGTCTCTTAAAGAGCCACTAAATTATTTTCATGCTATTTTATGTGTGAGCCAGCAGGAAGTCAGCCATCTCACCCAGAGGAAGCCTCTAATGTGCATGCTCTCTATGGGCCCAAAAAAAAGCCTACAAAACCTATTGGAATATGTGCCCAATGAGCAACTTACATTGAAAGCAATGAGGCACCATCTTGGAGCAGAGTGTTCAGTACTCTTCATACATCCATGCAACATAGCCAAAGAAACACTCACACCAATTAGTTTTAATACTGAAAACTAAAAAAAACAAAAAACAGACGGTAACAACGAGACCTACAATGTAGACAGGCAATTACCGAATGCAAATACATTGAAAGGCTATTGCTGAAAAATGCTGTTTATGTGTAGTTAAAAAAAAAAAAAAAAAAAAAAAGTAGGGTTTCTCTGGGTTTCAAAATAAATATATTTATCTGCATTAATGAACTGAATAAATAATCAGTCACTGGGTTACTGTGCGTCAAAGCAAAGGAGGTAACAAGCCAAAACGACAACGGGGAAACAAAGCAAAGGGGTGGGTGAAGAATGCGAATGTTGTTACAGGCTCTCACAAGTTACATTGTACGAGACACACTGTTGGCCTCGGGGCTATTTTCAACTCCGGTACAGCCGCCTCAGACCCAGTCGATGCATTACGGTGAAGCCTGTCACGAGTTCTCTGTGTTGGCCTGAGTGTCTCACTGAGGGCCCTTTGTTGCATGTGCCATGAGGTAGCCTCAGTGCAGCAGTCTTGAAGAGAGCTCTGAGCTCCAGGCTCACTACATTCCCTCCCTGTTCTGAAGGCCTGACAGTCCTATTAGGACTGAATGAGGAGGAATTTGCCTTACCTTGGCAAAAAGATCTCTCATAGCCCCTGACAGCTATGGCAGCTCGTCATGGCAGCTTGCTGATGAGAACTCTGCAACCCCCTCCTCCCGCCACAGCCGGCGCTGCCATCACCAGTCCTCCACTCCTCCTCCTCCTCCTCCTCCTCTTCAGGCCTTCATGTGGAGCACTTGAAATGCCAGAATCTTCTTCTTTTTTTTTCTTTCTTTCTTTTTTTTTTTCTTCTTTTGACTATAAGAACAACAAAATGGAAATATAAAATAGAAGTATCTCTTGCCGCTGAGAGGAAAGAGGGCTGGATCCACCAAAGCAAACCGTGGAGTGTGTTGAGTGACAGGAAGGAGTTGAAAAGCACACAAGGCAATTTAGAAATTTATATTCAATCTCGGACCCCCCCCCCCCCCCCCCATGTGGAATCCCAAACTACACTCCTGGCATCCCATTTTTCTGGCTGACACACCATGTAAAATTGATCAATACAAACTTGTCACCTCCAGCCAACAGGAGGGGGAGAGATGGAACGACAGGTAACTCCATGCACAACAATCAGTGAACCCTGCAGAGACAGCTATGGTTTACTAGTTTTAATTTCAAGTGTTGCACTTTACTAGATTCACATATGGTGCATGGTGTGTTTAGAAACTGGAAAGGGAAGTTGCCATTGCCAAACCCACAGGAAGACCCAACGTTACGAAATGCCATGAGGCTGTTTTCATCAGCGTTACAAACAAAAACATCCCATGTTGCTTTTAGCATAGAGGACATTTTTTATGACATCGTCCTGTTGACAACCGCCCCAAAAATAATGGTGTCTCACTTATACCGATTGGCGACCGAGGTGCCAGCCGGGGTTCGAAACCCCCGGCCTGCTCTGCCCTGCTCTACCTCCCACGTGTGACAGTGCTAACAACTGCGCCACCAGGCGACTTGTTCGCCGCTGATGGCGCCAATGCGCAGCTGCAATCCAAAAGCTGAGAAAGGGAGATCGCCGACAGCTGATGAATCACCAGGAAGTGAAACACAAGAAAGGGCTCGCCGAGTATAAATAGGTTGTGGCCATCTGGCGGTGATGAGCAAGTGCCCCCTTCCCCTCCTCGGTACGTCGACTGGGACCAGTGAAGACAGAAATCAGTCAGACGAAACTGATGCGGACATCAGGTGGAGGATCCACTTACAGCTCGTCTCGCCTGAGCTCCCCTTGACTGCTGGTGCACTCCGATACGCTGTCTTGCCTCTGCAAGACAGTTCTATTTCCTCAGCCTCCTAAAGGTGTTCAGCAGTGACTAAACACTCCCAAATGACCTTATCAATTGTTTTATTATTTTAGCCGTGGAGGGGGGGTGGCGGAAACACATTTTCAGCTCAGAGATTTAGTGAGAATCCCGCCGTCCCTGCGGGGGTTCGGTGTTCCGTGATTATGCAAAACCTTTGATCATGCTGTTGAGGTTACCTTGATTTCAAGGTCATTCTTTATATCCGTGTTCTTTCCTTTGTTCTTTGTAATTCAAGGCTCGTAAACACCACCTACGCTCCCAGCACGCTCACTTGGATTAATAAAACCTACAGAAGTGTGTACATGTGGATTTATTGTTACTGTTAAATCGCGCAGAGCAGTCACAGCGCCGATGGTCCGCCACCAGATTGCGATCTACCAATGAAGCTGACGAAAGCATTACATTAGCAAGCCTGCTAGCTAACAAGCTAGCTACCCTATGGTAGCTTGTGTCGGGCCAATATTAGCAATGGAGGTCAGTTGACTGAATTAGATTATGATAATAGCCTGTCGGGTACAATCGTGCATGATGATTGAATACATTGAAAGCACGTCTTCAATGAAGGTCAGCTTTCCTAAGAATTGCGTTCATGTGCAACTTTTCTGAATTGGCATTATGGTTTGGGAGAATCATAACACTGGGATGGGAAACAAAACTCACACTTATTTTGAATGGTGTAATATTCCATACCTAACGTACTTCAAATGCACCATCCTCAATAAAGGAGTCTATTTAAGCCGTTTGTTCTCCCATAAGATCCAAATGCACCCCAGTACTCACCTAGGCTTTGAGTGTTTCCTGGATGGGAAGTTTATTATTGTCACTCCCGAACTTAATATTCGTCACAGTGATGATATGTAAAATAGAGATGATACAGATGATTCATTTGACGTTACTTTTGTATTCATCTGTTTTCCGTCTGCATACCATTTGGGTGCAATGGCGCTATTGAGAATCAGATGAGACCCAGTGGTTCTGAATGGTAAATTTAGTATCCAGCAGAGTGCAAGACCAGTACAACTTCCCCCGAATGCAAATCACACAGGCAGAAACTCACATACTGCCATTCACGTGCAGTATGAATAGACCACCATCCATCCGTGAAGCAGTGCAGTTCAAACAGAAAACGTGAGCTAAGATGACAAATATTGGCTTTTTTTCATACTCCACATTTTGGATGAAATAAGATTTCTCACAGGGAACGTTGCACATGACACTTTGCGTTTACTAAGTGAAAATGTGATTCGAAGACAAAGAGAAAAGAGATCTGGAAAATAAACCATATCATGATCGTGGCAGACATGCAGTAATTAAGTGAGTCATGAATACAATAAATGCACTTAATGAGGTCTGTATGGAGAAAAAAAAAAAAAAAATTGCTGAACACTCAGATTCCCCTGCAGCATAAAATAAGTGCCAATGTAATTACACTGCGATAGAAGCCGAGGGTAGGGCCATCTTTTATTTTTAAGTTAATGGCAGTCGCTGTGTCTGCACCTCATACAACCACATAACTGCAACTTCAAACTGCAATCTCTTCAAAGAACATAACATAAATCTCTAATCTGACAAAACAGAAATTAGAAATCTTTCAACAGCTGAAAGATGGTTTTATTTTCCGTCCCTGAGTGGTTTCACGTATCCCGGGGGTCATGTTCCCTTCATCACAGGACAACTGTCATAACTGCAGCCATTTGACCAATGGCTGACGTGCCAGCCCTCTTTGCTGCCAGGTAAAGTCGAACATCTGTGTCCCGTCTCTGCGACAGACAGCACCTGAAGATAAATTAATGAGACGTCCATGTCCGTCCTTTCATCTGCGGTAATTGATGCTCGCGCGCAAAGAAGTAAAAGGTTAGGGGAAGCCCACTGCTGCTAAAAAGTCCGCATCAAATATTAATGAAGAGGAGCCTGGGATGATTCAGTCTGTGTATTATTAATGATGACATTGGTAGAGTCAAACTGAGGGAAGGACACTGTCTGTGGACAGAGCGCAGTTTAGAAGCTGCAAGCTGATGTGCTGACATTTTATGAATTCATACAGCCCCATTAATGTTTGCAAACAACTTTCTGACAATATCTTTCAAAAAGCAGAGAGTTTGTGATGTTAAATATGAAGCCCGGAGCTGCTCCGCAGAGCATGAATTCAAGGGAACAGGTGGCAGCGAGACAATCTGGGGGGATTTTCTGGTACATTTTGTTTTTTTACAACTAATACCACAAATATTAGTCAAACCTCGTGTGATTATGAAAACAATGTGCGGCTCAGAATTATTATTTGGGAATCAAATATCATAGATTACAGGAATATAATTGAAGCTGCATTCTGCTTTAAGGATTTATCATAGTAAATTATGTCTCGCCAAACCCCACTGAGACTAGTCGTTTGTTCAAACTTTTCACACTTTTTACTTTTTCAGTGACGTGTTTACATTTGCAGCTTTTCGCAGTTGCGCAAACACTGACTGTGCTCTTTAAATAGCAAAGGCCGAAGTTGTGTGGTGTTGTTTCAACCCCCACATGACCTCGCCCAGACTTTTGCGTTTCTTTTTAAACACGACCACGATCTTCCCAGAGTTGGCTAAACTTCACCGGACCTTAACTCTAGAGACTTTAACCATGGGGGTCAAAAGTCAGAAAGTTTGTTTTTGCTGATAAAACAAGTCCACATACTTACTACCAACAGTAGAACGCTGGTATTAAATGATTACTCAAAACCCCAGATTATGTCCAGTGATGATGTTTTTGAATTTCCCTTTTTAAAATTGTCTAATGCATCTTTGCATGGCAACTGCAGTATAGAAATCCATTTGCTCATTCTCAACCAGACATTTAATAGGCGTTAAATACGTAGCCCTTACTCCTCCCAAGTGTAAATACGTCTCTGGAAAAGCACGAGGAGTGCGTTCAGATTTGTGATGCGGCTAATGGAGACGCATTATGTGGTTAAGTCTAAAGTTAAAGTACATTTAATTGCATCCGAATTGTATCCCAATATGAGACACCTGAAATGACCAGTGTGAATGGAGGCGTTAATAAATCGCTTCATTTTCACATGAAAATCAAAAATTGTCTTTGTGACAGGAATGACTGGGTCTAATGGGAAATATGAACCGTTTGACCATGAAAGTATTGGCATTTAATATGCTGAATACCATAATGGTAAATAGATATTTACAATGTTTATCACCTCTGATCACCTTGAGATTTTGCCACGCTTAATTCCAGGGACATCTATGAAAACGAACTGAAAAAGCATTCAAAGAAACACACAGAGGGACACAAAGACAACAACACTGGTTACTATGCGCAACTCGATCTGCTCATCACTTGTGTAATTAATTTCACAACTCAATGACAGAGATATTGAGGTATGTCTGTTATAAACCAATTCAATTATCTACCTAATCTAACAAGATGGAGGAGAAATCAATTGCATCGTATTGCAAGCAGAGGAGATATTTAGAATTCCTCGCAGCTCTGAGAAGACAAAACCAATTTAGGTTTACCTCTGTGTCAATTTTTGTCTCACTTTGCAAAAGTTTAAATGAGCAAAAATGTCTTTCTTTTCGACCCATGAAATACGGAGGAACAAACAAACATCTCGAAAATGTGAACATTAACATTCTCAGGTGTAAACCCGGTGGAGAGGTGTATTTGCTGCTGGCTTTTCTTCACATTTACATTATACACCGCTTGCTTTCTAATCCAAAGCATGCAAGAATGCAGTCACTGATAAAAAACAAAACAAAAAATAAACCCGAATTAAACCCGTACACTTGGCACCTAGCATCTCGGACCACGCTGATCACTCAAACAAACAATTTAGTGCAATAGTAATGCTTTTGTTGTACCCTGGTTAGTTGGTACGGGAAATCAAAAGAAAAGGATGAATTGTAAGTACTCTGGCAACCTTTCATCCAGCACCATCATCAGGTCAAATGTATCCACTGTGGTTTATGACCAAATACCTTGCAAAGCTAACGACGTTCTCATCAGTTTTAACTGCACTTTGTGCTTAGAGCTAATTGCCAAATGTTTACACGCCAACGACAGATGGTGAACATAGGACCAGGTAGACATCATCGCACGGCCACGTGCACGTGCACGGCTGCAGACCCCTTCTACTGTTATTTTGGTGGGTCTTCTTTCTTTCATCAAGCAGGAGTCTTGAGTAAAAGCTAGCCCAAAGATTACACTTCTGTATTTTATGTATTTATTGGAGCAGGCGTTGCTCTGGTTCTACTAACTCTAATGGTATTTGCTCTCCTATTCATTCTGGCGGCCTGCCACAATTCAGTTGACTTTCATTCATCAAAGGGCCCAGACTGCACAGGCTGCACAAACTGAGCAATAAGTCCTTATTGTGACCCAAATATTATAACACCGCCCCCCCCCCCCCCCCCCTTTCAACACTTTATTACGCTAGAACAGACTGGAAATGTGTCTTTGGGATGATTTTATTATGAGGAGAAATCTCTGTGTTGCCAACAGAAGAGCACATAGGCTCCTGAAACACACCACTAGATTCCTGCAAAATGATCTCGTGCAATGGCCAGTTCATTCAGCTGCGCGCATGCTTGGCATCAACGAAAAGGGCCGGACATGTAAATGGAGAACGTATCGATCTTCATCCCCCCCGCTCGCTAATGGTGAGGATAAAAAACATTATTAGTATGAAGTGATGAGGTGTTTAGGAAGAAGCTATTTGTCACCCCCTTTGACCTCTATCCCTGATCAATGGTTTCAATTTGTGCGTCGGTAAAAGCGAACGGGCTTTAATGCGAGGACTCGAAGAAATCCTACAGGGGTCGCATTAAAAATGCATGGCATGGTAGATATCTCAAGTGGCCTGACTGGATGTTGTCCAAATATAATATTGTACCCCTGCAGCAATTATAGGGATCGCTTGGAGGGTGGCGACTGTGTGGAAATGAACTCAGGATCAATCTCGGCACTTATCAGGATATAAGTGAGTCGGCCGAGGTTCAAGGAGACTTCGGGAATCTGTTTGGCACCTTGGCGCAGTGCAGCGCTGGCCGGGAGAGGACGACTGCCAATCTCGCTCGACTTTTCAGCCCATTTAATTATGCTGTGCCTTTCCTTACGTGTACCTCAAATAAGCACATTTTTTGAACTTAGAGCACTTCATCAACAAACTCACAGATTCATCATTTATCACTGATTCCCCCCCCCACCCTTTTTTTCCCCCCTCCGTGAGGTCTCTAAGAAGCGTTCTTTTTAATCATCTTCTTCTTCGTATATTCTGTAGCACAGACGAGTATTCAGGTACTTTGATACAATCTGTTTTCAAAGTCAACGGGTGATGAATATCTTCCATTTAATTCTACCGGCAGCTAATATTCCCAGCGCTGGTATCTGAATCGTATCATGAGCGGGCAGAGAAGTCCTGCTTTGATCAGTTGCGTCAGACAAGAAAAAAAAAAAAAAAAAAACATTCGAGATTTAATTTTAAAAGATGCATGCATTGATTGGCGTGAGATGATTGTCAGTCCACGGCGATTATATTTTCTCCAGCGTTTTTTTAATCATAATACCTATTTTAGACCTGGGGGGCATCCACAGTTGTTAAGGATCTCTTAACGCACCTCTTCATCTAAATCAATGCGGTACATTGTGATGTAAATTACCGTTTGGGCTTTAGGTTTTCAGCTGAGTGATTGAGAGTTCAGACAGTCTGAATTATGTGCCAGGCCTTTCTAATGGTTGCTCATAATTTCACAGATCAATGAGCATTATCTATAGCAGTAAAAAAAAAAAAAAAAAGGTTGAATTTGTAATGGTGCCAAACTCAATATTCCACTCCCATTGTTCAGCAAGGACACGGCCTTTTGAATCCCACTGTGCTGCCAAGTACCACCTTTGAAATACAGGATACCTCAGTGTGTTGCATCTTGAACCACTTGTCTGATATTCCATCGGAGCTGAGGTTTTGCTTCGCCTCATTTCTGAGACACTTAGCGTGTAGCTCGCCAAGGCTGAATTACCCACCTGGCAAAGTATGCAACACTGGCCCAGGGGCCCAGACCGGGTGGGGGGTGTGGGGGGGGGGTTCAATGTGTGTCAATTGCTTTGAGGTATCTGACTAATCGTAACTTTATTTGGGAATACATCAGAGCACAGAGAAAAAGGAAGAATCCGGGGTTTAAGGAATAGTTTGACGTTTTGTGAAATACACTTTTTTCCGCTTTCTGATTAGAAAATCAATAGCACTCTCATATCTGTCTATTAGATGTGAAGCTAGGGCCAGGAGATGATTAGCTTAGTTTAGCATAATGACTTGAAGTAAGGGGAAACGGCTAGCCTGGCTCTATCCAACGGTTAAAAATGTGTCTACCGACAAAAGTCACAAATGAACACGTTACGTTTCTTTTTGAGTTGCCTGCTGTAACTACAGCCGGGCGCGGTGACTTCTTCCCTCTTCACTGGTTGCACGGCAACCGCAAGCTGACCGAGACTCTAGTGCCTGCTTCATACCTCTTTCATACCTCTGTGTCCAGTCTTTATGCTCAGCTAGCTAATCATCTCCTGCCTCAGGGCCCACACCCATCTCCTCCGACAGAAAGCAGCATTTCCCAAAATGTTCATCTATTCCAGCAGCATCACTTAAAAGACGGGGCAAGGAATGTTACGGCCCCCAAATGAATGGGGAGTAAGAATCACAAGAGCGATAACGATCCTTTCCTCAGCGAGAACTTCACTGCAATGAGGAAAATACCGTGGCCTCCCCAGGTGTGTGGGTGGAGACAAAAGCATCTCAGGATCTTCGATCAAGACCGTCTAGAAGATCACAGATCAACACTTTTACGTCTTATTTTAACGACCAGCATAAAGTAAACAATGTAACATAAACTGCTACTTATCCTTGTGAACTGTTGATTCACTCAAGAATGTATGATCTTTACACATTTTAACATCACAGATTTTAATGTCACAGACCGTGAACTTAATGTGCTTTTACGCCTATAAAACGGGCCATAAGTACGGCAGTTATTATCTTTCAACTTGTCACAGGGACACGCGTGATCAGACGATTAGACGGGTTGGAAACAAACTACCGGTTAAACAGTTGATTGCGAACATCCATCACAATTTACAAATCAACTTCCTCGTCCATTTTTTTTTTTTTTTTTTTTTTACATGTGCACATTTTGAGAGATTATTACCAGCACACGGTTAAGAAAAAAAAAACAAAAGAACAAGCTGGTTCAACTTAAAATGAATCATGTAAATTAAAAATAAACCTTGTAACCTGGCTGCCTTGAAATGTTGAGTTAGGCAAGCTGGGAGACTTCAGTTGTTTGCATGTACATCTGAGTTCATTCGAGTAAATTAAACTGTGTTATTAGCCCACACAGCTGAAGTGTAGTGGAGAGAGAGAGAGAGAGAGAGAGAGGGGGGATGACATGCAGCAAAGGGCCCTGGCCGGAAGCTACTGGTGCCCCCCACCGTGGGGGCCGCTTTGGAGCAAAGTCACTGTGTTCCCAGATCTCAGCAATTACTTCATTGAGTACCATGTTAATTATTACCAACATCAACTGTAGCCAAAAACGAATCAAACTGAAGCTGTAATAAACCCGAACTGTCCTTTAACAGCAGAGCAACTCACTCCAGTTAGTGGGCACAGTCCAGGACACCAAGTTAGCGCTGAGTTATTATTGAAGTGATCTTGTGTCTTTATAATGTTCCAGCTCTCGATATAACTGCATTTCTGTGGCTGAAAAGAGACTCTGGTGTTCTCGCGTAGAGCCAAGCAAGTCAGGGCAACAGGGCAACAGTGATTGATTGTGTCGCAAACCTCCTTTCCCGCGGGGTGGATACGAGTTACCTCTCACGCAATCTGTGAACTCAGCACAACATCTTAGCTAGCCACAAAGGTAGCAGTATCCATCCCAGAGTAATAAATGGTTTGCCACAAGATTCAAAGCCGCCTTCCCCTCCTCAAAAAGAGTTTAAAGAGCGTGTAATTCAAACACAGGTAATGGAGGCCCGACTGTATAATTATGCTCTTGTCTCATTCCTCTCTGCGCTTCAGGCCATTTCGGATCCGGCGCGAGCATTCCAGAATAAGTAGTAAGTGAGGGTTTCTGCAGTGGGAATGCAAATTTGCAGCTGGTGAGTGCATCCTTAGATATTTGCCCAAAACACGTGAAAACGGCTGAAGCAAATTATGATCTGCACGGGGCAGATAAACAGAGTCCTGCTGGGTAGAGAGACAGAGAAAACACCACTTTTTCTCCGAGATAGGTTTACTGGACCTGCAAGGCAAGCATGCATAATCGGGGTGTAATTTAATTAATGCGTTGCCTCAAAATATCTTGAGTAAAAAAAAAAACCCAAAACAGCTATTTATTTGTTCTACGAGATGTTGCATATGAAATGATGCAGCTCACTGGGCTGAAAGCTGGGACTACATAAGTAAAGATAAGGTGAAAACATTTATTGATTTGAGTCTGCGCTGAAGATTCAGATTTATAGACGTACCAGGACTAATAGTGGGCCTTGAAAGGGCATCCATCACCAGTGGCATGTGGCATTGATGGCTTGAGAATGTGAGGCAGTTTTTATGGACACATTATGAGCAGGCTGTGTTTTTAAAGCCTCATAACTGCTGGGTGTCAAACAAAAGAAATTCAACATGTATTCACTTAAAGAATTCTCTCTACTAAGCATGACCATGCCAGTGATAATCTGTAGCACACATTATCCAGTAATACCCCAGGCTCCACCATTTGATGTACAATCGCCCTGTGAATACTGTGTTAAATACTATAAGCCTTTCTGTTATCTTTCTTTCACATTCTGCCTTCCCCCGCAACAGTCCTTGTTAGCTAGAAGTCCCAAAGATGTCGGTGCAGAGAGACGAGATGCATCAAAGTGCCAAGGATTGTGGTGGCTGTCTGCAAGACCCTGTTGGCTTGGAATTCCAACCCTGCGCTCATGCCTGAGCCGCCCCGAAAAAACAGCTCCGGTAATTGCAGAGGGGGCTATTGTTTTTCTTAGCAGCAGAAAGCAGAAATAATTGTGTTTACAAATGGTCGGTGGAAATTTGAGACATGAGAGAAGACGCGGGGTCAGATCGGAAATGACGACTGCAGAATTCTGCATTTGCTCAAAGAAAGAATTTCCTTTCAGTGTGTGTCGAATTTAGCTTTTACAAACCCCGACTGCCACTTCTTTGCACTATACAAAAAGGGTTTAATTTAACAATGTGTGACATGAGCACAGCTTCATCTACCTCTAACCATTCAAACACAAGTTTTCTCTTCCGCTTACCAGGCAGACAAAGTCTGATTCAGGCCAAGTTTCAAAAACATCTGTCGGTTTGTTTATTGCTCACAAACAAATTAGCGACATAAGAAAGGAGGAGGCAAAAGTGTTCAATTTAAAAACCAACAAAACACCTCAGTATCTCTAACATATGGCAAAACTTTGACTCAAGTAAGTGATATCAGCCAACATGGCCTTGGACCATTTCCAGGTTAGCGCGCGTGAGCTAACGAACCGCGCTGCCACCGCGGCTGCCCGACAGCCCGGCGGTCTGTATCACCTCCTCCTCATCCTCTCCAGATACAAATTCACCACAGCCCCCCCCCCCCGCTCCCGCTCTCGTTCAAGCTTTTTAAACAACAAAGATTATACTTAAACTTAACGTCATCTGTGAAAGAAAGACGCGAGACACACACACACAAGCCCACACGCACACCTTCTCTATACACACGGCTGTTAAAAAGTATATGGGTTCCATATTCCGGGAACGATAAAACAGAGTAATAAGATGGGTATGGATGGGTATACTGCCCATAACTCTCTATATGAGCTTACTTTTCATGGCACAATATAAACAACCACACAATGGAGTTTGACTTGTAGATGATCGGGTGTGTCTTTCCCGGCCAAACAGAGCACAACAGAGCCTTTGTGGTGCTTTTGGCATCACAAGCAGTCGGGGAGATTTAGGAGATATACTCATCCTTCATAATTTCAGGAGTCGGGCCCTGCCAGGTATTTAGAAAAGCTTATTCCCTGCTGAGTTGCCCTGAAATTTAATCCGGAGGCCCAGTCAAGCAAGACAGATGAATCTTGTCATCTTCTGAGAGGCAAGAGAGTTGACTGATCTGAAATTTTGAGCTAATGTATTAGATAGTCAGACAATAGAAGGGGAAAAAAAAAAAAAACCCTCAGTTTAGTTCCTTTTAGAGTGGATTACGTCCACACGACATGTCTCTTGGGCATCATCTGCACAAGTGACTTCTGGAAATCAATTATTCAGGACCTTGTCAGCTGTCAGGGCAGTTCATAATGTTATTAACACATTTTTCAATTGGTGTTTAGGTACCCCATCAATGAAACGCTGAGCTCTGACAATGTTTTTCTTTCCCACACGCCCAAAATCTGAAGTGATTTTGTTCGAGCACCAAAATACTCACATACACACAACACTACAATAAAGCATTGCATTGTAAAACTACTCAAACTAAATGTTCCACACATTATTACACGCTTAATGTAATAAAATCTTAATAATCCGTATTTGCGAAAGGACCATACCAGTGGTTCTGCTTGTTTTCAGTCCTGCAGTCACCTACAGTTCACAGCTCCTAACCAAGGCATCACATGGTGTTGAATTTAGTTGAGTGTAGCAGTTGTGTACGTACGTGTACGGCGTTTCACACTTTCCAGTTTCCATTTCTTTCAATAAGACATGAAAAATCAATCAGCGGACTCAGCAGTGAGGTAACACGCGGACTATCACAAATCGACTGACGACAGTGTAGCATTTCCAAGAGTCTGTGTATTGATTTTCACAATAAAAATACATCCAACCTCTAAAACTGCGTGAAAATGCGTCTTGAAAAAGCTACGACGTGTAAAGAAATTGGCGGTATGTTAAAAGGCGAGCTGTAGACATTTGGTAAGGGGGTTACAGCTGCAGCAGGCTGTGCTCTACCTACTCGGAGATAATATACACGGCGTCCATGCCGAGAACTTGTAGTGAAAGTCAGTTAGGGAGACTATTCTTATGCATGCCCCTCGATTTCCAAATCTCCCTGCGGAGCCTAAGCGCCAAAGACTTTCTATCAAAACTTAATTATCTCATATCGTCTGTTTTAATAAACAATTACCTTCACTTCATTCACGCGTACTCTCCTGATTGAACTGTTATTGGTCGACTCTGGGAATCGTTGACAGTGAGGACAGCATCAAGATTGTCCTTTTCAGTAAGACGCTGAACATAGAAGAGAACGTTCAGCCTTCTGCTCACTGTTATCACTACTCTCCATCACAGGAAGTAAGGAATAAACACTGCGATCGCCCGACAGTAGTCTCCTATTCGGTAATGAGACGAGGCATAGTTGCTCTGTATCACAAAGAGAATGAAATTATGTACACACAATAACTGGGGAATGTAATTAAAACGTGATATGGCTTGATCATGTATAATGCATTCATCTAGTGTTGCAATAAATCTATCCAACGGCGAAACCCAGCACTGAATTATGTACAGCGGGACCGCCATAACCACAAATCCATGTAGCTTTGTATTACATTACTGCCGCTCATTAAATCATCTTCTCAACCAAGTTTAGGCTGAATAATGTAAGTTCAATCAATTCCGTCCTTTTTTATCCCATGAACATCAATTATTTGGTCCTGACAAACAATGGTTCATATTCCAATGTAGCCACTTTTTTTTTTCCACCACCGAGGGTCAAATTTGCTCTTTTACTGCAGTTGCTTGCACTAAATCCATGAGTTGGCTCTTAGATGATCAGAGAAGACTCGGTAAAGTAACTGACCTACGTTCATGCGGAGGGTTGCCCTGCTTCGGGGTATGTAAATGTGCTTTTAACAGCACTTTAACGCCGCATACATTTAAACTGTTCTCTGGAAGAAATGTTTCTCAGATGGAAGTGTGAGTGTGTGTAAGACAGAAAGAGTGAGGAGAGAATTTGTAATAAAAAATCTGAAAACCAAACCAACGATTAAACTGATTTTCGCAAGTAAAAAAAGGTAACCATGATTTGTCACATTTTGCGTTGTGAGATTGATTAAAAGGGGTCTTTATGTAAACTGAAATCAGTAATATTATATCGGATTTTTATTTTGCATTTTTTTTATGATAGTAAAGAAAAGGAAATCGAGGCTCAGTAAGTACAAAGTGTCCCATTAAGTACAGTCCTGACAGGGCTCAATATCCACTGTTCAGCCAACTTTCCAAGTATGAATGATAGATATGATCCGCACAGATCAAGGTTCGTGCTTGCTTCATGGGTTAACTGAATGGTTGATGCAAGGACATCGACGAGCTTTTTAAAGCTGATGTTGAATGAAGAGTCAAAGTATGCTTATATGAGGAAATGTAGAAAAAAAGAAGGGCAGAGGCTCGGGCTATTGTTGTTCAAGTCGGGCAGTGGCAGCACAGCAGGGGCAACGACTGAGCTACATGGGGTTACCAATGGCTACTTGTTCTCCAGAGGGCTATTTACATTTTTACTGCTTCTTGTAACACAGAATGTATGAATCTGGCATTGAATTTGTAAAACAGGTTTTGGAAAACTAGCCAGTTACGTGCAACACCTGCAAACGTAAGATGAGACCTTACTAGTTAACAATATGGTCAGCTGGCCACTTCCTATTTGGCAATTTAATACCAGACAGGGCAAATACTCAAAACATCAACCATCGTGAAGAGTGATCCTTCTCCTTTCTCTCTGTCCATTCAATAGAAACCAGTCAATTCGATTCCAGTGTGTTTGTCCGTGTTCTCAGAAGTCTCAAAGGTGAGATGCACTGTGCTAAATGATCATAAAGTGAACCAGCCTGGAGAGACCGAAAGGCTAGAGTGAAATGTGGAGTTTAACTCTGCAAAGGTTGGACCCAGGGCCGAGGTTAAATCCGAGGTTTAACCCAGGGTTTCGTGATGGACAGTTGCCGAAGCCATTGCAGAGGAAGTGCAAGCGTGTGGGGCCAAAGAGTGCATGAAATATAGAAGATAAATAAAGATCTAGTACTAAAGCTTATATTAAAACAATGAAACGATTCCTCTCCTTCTGCTTTTGATTGATTGTTGCTTATTTATTCATACATATTTAATGTTGTAGAGAATCGCGTAGTACATAATAGATTTTCAGGGGCTTAACAGGACGGTAGCTAACTGCCACATTGGTGTTTTTAACCTAATTATCTGCTTATACAATGTAATATGATTGCAAGTAGTAATGCCGGCTTAAAGTAGCTGGTAAACAGAGCTGATATGGGAATGTTCAGTGTTATACCTGCATGATCATTCGACCTTAGAGCTGCAGCAAATCGTTATTTCCTCACTTACAGGACAATGATCGCCCATGACTACTTCATACACTGTATGCTGAAACATCTAGAAGAGGCAACAGTACTGCATTGAAACCTTTGTTGGGTCATTCACACGTTTACACTGACGAAGTCTGTTGGGTCAGCGTGGAAACATTGTCAGGCTGAAAAAGAAACAGCAGTTGCCTAAACATTCTTAGTCATCTGGGTGATGGAATATCAAAAGGTATCATGAACTAAACACTGAAATCAATCGCATGCTGTGTTAAAGGGGGCAAGGGAAAAAAGGGGGTTTTAAAGGCGTTCAGGAAAATCTTAATCTGCTCTTTACAAGACCATATAGGTACCTAAAGTATCTAGAGCCACCGGATTGTGGTAAGAGGAGAGAAAAGGATTATTTATAGACAAGAGGATTTGACGGAGGGAAATGCCATAACGTTACCATAATTAAGTACTAAATAGAGTCCTTTTTGTTACATGTGTACCCATTTTAACTTCACCTATCACACCTTTTTCTTTTGTCACGGTACGACAAAAACACAAGTCATGAGATTTGAACGTTTTTGTCAGAATCACTTATTGTGAAAGGATCTGAATCATTCCGCATTTCCAGTTCAGATAATGGAGTCTCTTAAAAAGCACATAGCCTGCTAACGCAAGCCAGCATTTTGTCGTCGACATTTTGTGCCTATAGACATGTTGATAAAGAATCTAGTTTACATACTCCGTGTTATTGAGAGAGCGCACCGATGTGTGAAGACAAAACCCCTTTAAAAGGGAAGAATTTTCCAAGTCAGTGAGCAGTGCTGCACATTGACCAGAAGGGGAAGAGGAGGTTGATTGATTATTTCATTTAATCTGGCTGCCACACCTCCACACTACACCAATTCTCCTCCCTTCTCCTTCAGCCCACAGTCTTTTACACTTCGGCATGGCTTTCATCATTACTGTAAAACCCACCGACACCTTCAATTCCTCTTCATATCTGTGGCAAACTATTTCCATCTCCACAGCTTTGTTCTCCCTAATAGGCAATCGAATTGCACTAAACTCCTCAACCTTCTCCATCTCCATTCTGCTGTGAAGAGTCCATCCATTAGCCTTGCACCTCATTGCTCCCAGCACCTGACCCAGAAACCAGAGGGAAAAGCAGCGAGGGCCTCGCAGCATCCGCCGCCAGTCATTCGTTCAGCGCACAGGGCTGTGGTGTGCTGGCACCAGTTATTGGCTTTTAGGCAATGTGCCTGCACTGCTTTGTGTTATTGATGAGATTTAAATTATACCCGGGGACAATGTTTTATGCTTTAGTGCGTCAGAAGTCAGTTGGCTGAGAGCGATGGCGAACCACTTTACAGAGACCACACACCACATTATTCAACAAAAGTTTGAGTATTGAGCTAGTCTAACTAAGCTTTGATTTCCCATCCATTTTTTTTTTTTTTTTTTTTCCGCCAGTGGGTCAGGTAGCAGGACTGCAATAAGTGCTCACCTAATACTCTCACTTACAGAGAGCAGATTTATGAAGCTTACGTTACACAAGAGGATGCAGGTTACACTACACTGATGAGGATGCAGCTCTCCTTTGTCCAAAGTGTGCCAGCTGATTACCAGTCAGGAGAGTTTAATGTAATGTGGACATTGATGTGGAAAAATTCATATTGCGGCCTTTAAACAAATGATAACGCAGAAACTCTGACAGAGCCAAACATGGGCCAAATGTTTGCAGAGATGGATATTTTGCTAGAAGCTTTTTTAAAAAATTTTTTTTATCATGTCTAAGAATAAATAGCAGGAAATGGCTCTAAAGAAAAGAGAAACAGTCCTGTTACTTATTTTCGGAAGACTGAAATGGCTCTATTCATGTTATATCCCAGCTGCAGCAGAGAGGTTGCAGACTTGGTACACAGTACGGAAAAAGGAAAATAGAAGCCACTTTGACCACTTTTACCTCTAAATAGGCAAGGGGGGAGAAAAATCACAAACTGGACTCGTGTTGGCAAAATGTACTTGTACTTGTGCAGGGGTTACACACACACACACACACACACACACACACACACGCCAAAATAGCACTTAAATTACAAACATTATAGTGCCTTCCAGTTTCTTGCATTCCTGTGTTTAAAATGTTAGATTGATAGATACATAGATAAAAGAGAAATAAACCACAACAGCGTGGCACCATACAAATGTAGTATATAGCTTGCATACTTTGTTCTCAAGTTCTCAAAAAGAAATGTCTTCCAAAGGTAGGCTACATACAAAAGAAAACAGTGCACATAAATAAAGTACAGTGTAAACAAAATTAAAATAAATAAGCCAAAATATGGACTGTGTGCTACAGTGAAATGCCACAAAAGCAACTCGCTGCCATTTACATTACATACATTTGTTAATTACAACCACCCTGGACATTTAAAACTGTTCAATTTCTCTGTTCTTGTGTTGGCTTGCGAACACTAAAAGAAAGTTCGGTTTACTCGTCAAACAGCTGGTTCTGACTAAGGTCCTACCTCTGACCGGGCAGATAACCAATAGTTTAGGATGATGGGGTGGCCAATCAGATTTCAGGGGTGGTCCATGCCACCCCAGACCATTAAAGTGGCCGTCAAAGTGCAGATCCAGCTTGGAAAGAGTCCTCTTCCATGTGATTACCACGTGCACTTCCATTTGACATTTTACTTGGTGGAGATCCCTATTTAGACTAGCTTCTACTTCCTCTGTTCAGTGGATGTTTTATGGGTGTACAGAGTCACATCATCAGCATACAAGTAGAGCACAGACGTTAGCAAGGTCATTAATGGGGACGGAAAGTAGGAAGGGGTTGAGGATTAAGCCTTGTGGTACAGAAACGTTGATGGAATGGGTTTCTGAGGGTTGGCCTTAATGAGCAAGTCTGATGGATCTGTTGCAGATGGCATTGGAACCAGGTGAGAAGCTTTTCTGAAGGTCTGGAGCCTAGCTCTCTACTAGATATCATATACTCTTTAGGATATTCCTCTGGAAATATTGGTTTGCTCTGCACTCCATTCTTGTTATCTTGCAGTCAGTGGAATAATATTGATTTATGCAATACACAACCTGATCCCATCTGATCAGTCAAAGGTGGGGGGATCAGAATTTTTAAACCTCCATTGGAGGTTTCACATTCAAAGGAGAAGCTGATGAAGATCACAAACAAAATATAGGCTGATGCTATGCTTTAACATTGCTTTTTGGTGTCCTACATTCAAGTCTACAGTCCAGTTACAAAACCATCTAGTGCAAATGGTCAAGCATTTCACATTTCATGTCAAAAATTGCTCAAAGGGTCAAACCCATGTTTTGATTTAACTAATGAATGTACTAATAAACCAATGTGCTGCTATCTATTAATACCTTTTTTTTTTCTTTTTTTTTTTTTTTACTTTTGCCCACCTAATAGATGATGGTGACTAAAAGAAGATGTAGATCAATACTCATGTTAGTCTATACATTCTCTCTAAAATGTTTGCCTGGTGTGTACGCTTCAGGACGTAATAATGCATAAAGCAGAAGAGATGCTGTGGCCTGGTGGGGCGGATTGACTTGTTTACGAAACAACCCAGTACTGTATAAGTATTTCAGTTCTCTGCCCAAGATGGAGACTTCACATTGTCCAGTTCCTGGTGGGTTTGACACTTTATTCTCCAGAGGTTAACAACACTGAAGGAGAGGCGTATTGGATGCCAGCTTAACAGGAGTGCAATCTGGTTTGGTATTTAAAAGATAATGGTAAGGCAAAAACCAATTAGCTTTGTGCTCTGTGGCTGTCCAGTGCTCACAGCTGTTGTCAGTGTAATTGCTGTTGTCAGGGTCATTCCTGCTGCCAGGTAGATGATTATTGCTGAGGAGTGGATAACGTTGACTGTAAAAGCAGCTTTGTGTTTTGATTATTAATTTTGTAATCTCTCATATTACAATAAAGTGATGCTAAGGGTCTGATGAGGCGTAGTGAATTGTGAAGTGTACACATATGTGCAGATTGGAGAATACTGTAACGTAATTAATGCATAAATACATTCTCATCATAATCTACGCACTTTTTAGACACATTTTGAGAATTGTGATGGCTTTAAACCATGCTAACCAACTATTGGATGCATTGCCATGTAATTTTATACAGACATTCTTGATCCCGAAAACACACATCCTACTTTGGTGAATATGAGAATCACAGTTGTGGCTGTGAGTGAAATATCTTGACGATTATTGGATGGTTTGCTATGTAATTTCCGATGACGGTGATGCCCTGGCTTTTCATCTAGCACCATCATCAAGGTGATGGATTTGTCCAATGCTTTAGATTATGACCAAATACCTGCAAAACGAATGACATTACCGTCAGCCTCAGTGTTAGCATGCTAACATTAGCATTTAGCTCAAAGCCTCACAGAGCCGCTGGAAAAGCTGTAGACTCCCAAGGTCAAGACTCCAAGTTTCACTGTGAGCTTTCCGGTTTCACAATAAATCAATAAATAAAAAGAGTGCTGATTTCTTCCTGTATAATCCTCATGCAGCACACTTGAAAACTATTTCTATCCAGTACATTTCTGATACCAGTCACCCTGCTGAAGACAGTTTGGACGCTGCTCTCCTTGCAGTTTGCAGTTTTTAAGTTTTATCTTTTCAGTGGGAAATAAAAATATGTCCATTCCCAACACGAATTCTATTTGGGTACACACACAAATCAAAACATAATTTGACTGACACTTTTTTCATTAGAAATGCCTCGAGTGACATCAAAGAAAAGACAGAATGAAAGACCAAACGTACGGAACACCTAATCCATCTGTTCAGCTTCGATTGGATTCAGATCCACGGCCACCCAGTGGTGGTTAAGACTGACAAGCACTAATGTGGAAATACGGCCTTCAAGCTGAAGCCTGTGAAACCAACTTTCAGACCTGCCAGCCAGAACGCAAAGTGAACTTCCTACGGTAAGACAGTCTGCCGGACAGTCCATCATTAACAACTAGACAGCTTAATTAAAGGAATCACAATAAGATCTCTTGACTTGCAGCTTGACATTTTAACTGCTCTTAAAAGTGCCTTCTTTAGTGGTGTGATTATAAGAGGAACTAAGGTTATTACCAGGTCATTATAAAGGATGTAATGCTAGCCGAGTGACTTCTCAGCTCACTTATCTTACCACAGCTTCAATATATTCTGTCTCGTTGAGCAAGGACTAAAAAGTATTCTCCCATGTAAAGATTTCTTCTTTTTTTTTTTACGATCTCGCTGCAATCACTCTCATAACAAGACACAGGGCTTTCTTAAAATAGGTTTCAAGTGTCTCTTTTCTCTGACATTTTTACAGGTTGTTCCGTCTCCACTGTGCTGTTTCTTTCTGTTTTTATAGCTCATCCACCTCCACACACAAATGCACCAAAAAAAAAAAAAAATACACTCATACACAAGTACACATCCACACACAAAAAAAGAGATTATTCATGAACTGGTAATTACGATAGTCATTTTTAGGTTTTTAAATAAACACTGAAACACGATAGATGAAGTAATTTACATGATATATATATATATACACACTCAAACCTGTTCACCGCATGCTTTCGTCCTCTTCCACCTTCTCACACAAGCACAC
The DNA here is from genome assembly GCF_043641665.1 of Enoplosus armatus. Lineage (NCBI taxonomy): Eukaryota > Metazoa > Chordata > Actinopteri > Centrarchiformes > Enoplosidae > Enoplosus > Enoplosus armatus. The sequence continues at coordinate 24,774,232 of NC_092186.1, read as the reverse complement.
ACAGACCAAACCCCCTTTTTTTTTCTCTCTCTCTAATGGTGTTTAAAGAGTCCAACTGAAAACCTGTGAGTTCTGTTCTGTGTGTTTTGCGCATATATTTTCACATTTTTACATGTATTTCACATCTTCCCTTGCAGACGTACACACACACACACACACACACCCACACACGCCAGGAGCAGCTGGCCATTAAAAGTAGCAGGACTGTCCATAATGATTCCACCTGTCAAGCGTGATCCTGCTGCATGAAGCCGCATACAAGCGGAGTGCGATGGCCACCGGGAGTTTCAAGTCAGCTCTGACAAATGGCCAAGGCTGGCAGTGGATCAGCAGACTCGGGGGCTGCCTGACTTATCACTCTACCAGCAGACACTATTACAGCCACTGGGTTTGTCTGCAGGCTCCTGTACTCCCTCAGTCCTCCTCTCGCTCGCTCATACTGCATTCCGACTCTTGTCAGCCTGTTTCTCTCGCTCCTTATCACTTGTAATTCTAAACCCAAGTTAAAGATTCTTTATCGGCGCGGCTCCTCAAAAATTAACAGTGCTGCCAAAAGACGTCAACTGTTAATAAATGTACCCAGGGGATCGTGACTCAACACGCTTGCTGCAACACATTCGTGCAGTTGCACAGATTTACAGCTGCTCAAGCACAACCAGAGTCGTCTTTTTTTTGTTCTGCAACTGGAACTGATTCTGACAAGACCCAGTCCTGTCAGAAAAAGAAAAAAAAATCTGTTTGATTTTAGCTTCATTTTCTAATAAAGACTTGAGGCTTGGGTCACACTCAGCACATTTGTTTGACTGATTACATTTTATGGCTGTGCACTGTAAGTCATTTCATTTTAGGGATGGATGTTTTATGTTTGACAGTATGCTATGTATCTTTGTATTCGCAGTCATAGCTGCAGGCTGTTTGGTACTTGTTTACTTTATTATTATTATTATTATTATTATTATTATTATTATTCAGACTTGAAATTCAATAGTTTGACATTTTGGGAAATAACATAACTTTGCTTCCTTACCAAGAGTTTGTTGAGAAGATTGATATTACTGTACAGTCTGTGCAGTAAATATGAAGCTATCACCAGCAGCCGGTTAGCTTAGCTTAGAAACAGGGGGGAAACAACTAGGAACCAGGAAGTTGAGTTTGTTCAGCCAAGAAATAGCCGGTTACATAAACCCATTTGCATAAATGTTGCTGTAAGATTGAGGTTAGGTTAGGGGAATGGTTTAGGGTTAGGCATGTAGTGGTTACCGTTAAGGTTAGGGTAAGTCTTCAGGAAATGAATGTAAGTCAATATACTCTATAGTTCCAAAAATAAATGAAAGCAGGTCAGACATTCATTTCAGATGGAAAGATTCCCGTGAAACTCCCCGCCCATGTTTTCCTGCAAGCCTTGAAATGTAAAACACAACTGGAAAATGATTTAGCTCTTTCTTCGGGCACGTCAAGAGTTAATCGGTTGACTATAGAACTGATTAGTATTGGGAAGAAAGATTATTTTGCTGCTCAGAACAGCTCCAGTGCTCACTGCGCAGCAGGTAATGTCACTGTGGGGCTAGGCCAGCAGTGCTCTCTTCCCCTGCTGGTGAATATTATTGGAAAGCTTCTTCCCAACAGTTGAATTGAAGCGGTCTGCATGTGAGTTTCTAACTTGACAAAAGTCGGAATCTGAAAGTCCGAAGCAGCAGACTCTCAGCAGTTATAACCATGTGAATTTAAGTGGTCAGATGGAAATCTATTATGTGCATTTGTGTGATTGTGCATCACAATGACAAACATATTTGAACTCCCTTCTCATAGGGGACAGCTTAACCTAAAAACAACCTAGTTAAAATGAATTATACAACGTTGTCAAACAGTGCGTCACAAGTTCATTTAGTGCCAGTACTTAGCAACCAAAAGAAAACTTTTTTTTTTTCCTGCTCTGCAAATTATGTCTGTTTCTCTGTCCTTTTCTTGCTCTTTCTCCCTCTCAGCCTCTTCGTCTGTATCACTGTGTTGCTGATGTGAATTTTTCATCACAATGCTCTGGCTCTTCTAATGTACACACAACACAAAGATTCCAGAGCTCTTTGCACGGTGGCTATTCAGGGAATGCCAGATGATTTTTTCATTGTTGTTGTTGTTGTTGTAAAAAACATGTTCTGTACTGTAACTGTAACAGGCACCTTGTATGTCAGCCCCTCTGATTGGATCAGATATTGATGATTTGGGTGGAAACCTATTCGCAAACTCAGATGTGACAAAGCAAGTTTGTTAAAAAAAAAAAAGGAAACAAACTGGAATTGTGTTCATCTGAATTGATCAATGCTGTCTCTAAATTACATTAACAGTTTTGCCATTTGCATTTTGAAGGAAACATAATTGCTATGTGGATTATTAATTGGGTTTAGGTAACAACACCTTTTAGTTGAGGCTAAAGATCGTGGTTTGTAAACGTCCTTTTTGTTGTTTTTTCCTTTTTTTATTTTATTATTATTTAACCATGACCAACAAAATGAAACCAGATTCATACATCAGGCCTGATCTCTTTTGCCCCACAGTGGACAAAAGTCAAATAATGTAGCTTCAAGACTCTAAAAGAAAATGCTTAAGTTGTAAATTGTAGCATTTTAAATGTAAGTTGAATTAAATTAAATTAAAATTATAAATCGATGGTATATTTAGATACATAAAAACATTAATAATGAAAATATTGTCTGGTCTTAAAACATTACAGAAAATGTAGTTGTGTAGAATCCTGTGTTCTGATTCTTACTTTTTGCGAGGCCATTTTGTTTACATTTATATTGTACCTCCAGGTGGCCATTCCCCTCGGAAGTATGCAGATTGTACCTTTACCACCAACATTGTCATCAATTCACCCATTCTCCGAACTCGGGTTCTTCCTTTCCAGACTCATGTGGTGGAGGGCAAATGGTAGTAAGAGCGCCTTCGACTGCATGGGTCAACATATTCATCACATTCATCCCTGTGGGCTAATTGACCTGACCTGCATGTGGAAGGAAACACGTGAACACAGGAAAAACATAAACTCCACACGAAAAAGGTCATAATCAGGTTAGAACCCCACAACCCTCTTGCCGTGAGGCAACTAACCACTGAGCCACCATGCCGCCCATCAATAAGTCATTACCTCATTAATTTTGAGACATTCTAATCATTACCATAAACAAATGAGTCCATTGCCAAGAGGATTAGCAGCCTCTTCGGGCTCCTACATTTTGCATTGTGTGCTACCAGGTCAGAACTGGCTGGAAATCTTCTGGCTTGCCTAATGCACACTGATTGCTTTAGGGTAGAAAAAAAAACAAAAAAAAAACAAGCAGAGGACATTATTCATCCAGCGCAAATGAAGCTAAAGCTTTCAGAGTTTTCTGGCAAGAGCGGCTGGAGAGCGGTGGATAGAAAAGTCATCTCCACCATGTTCATCCCTTCAGTTAAAGCAAAAACAAAAGACAAAGTTGAGCAAGCATGAGCTGAGTTGAGATAAGTGTAACTTCCTTAAAGAGTTTTTTTTTTGGACAAATGTGAGTAACCTACCCCACTTGGACTTTTTCTTAGCTATGCTAGCTGGATGGTGGTGATGTCGGTCTGTTGGTTAGTCCACCACTTTTGGTCCAGACTTAAATATCTCTCTATCTATTATATGGGTTGCCATGAAACTTAGCACAGACATCCATGGTCCACATAGGATGAATCCTACGACTTTGGTGACCCCCTGACTTTTCCTCGAGTGCCACCATGAGGAGAGTGATCACATTTTCAAACCCCCGAACCGGGACCCTTAAGCACATGCACGCACGTAGGCACACCTACCGAGCGCACCTTTCAACATCTTTCAACACTTTCTCTTCGGCATGACAGCTAACCGTTAGCATACTGACAGGTTCTGTCAGAAAGTCAGAAGAAAGAGCCGCAACCATCATCGCCTATGACTTATAGCCTAGCAACAGCCTTGACAACGACACACACACACACACATGCTGTACATACAAATGAGTGTTGAATTCAGACGCGCTGTGCTTTATGTTTTTAGGTGATAACGAGCGAGACAGAACATGATAAACGTCTATGTAAGGGCTGGAAACAAGTGTAATGTTGTAATTATTATTTTAGCTGTGGTGAAAACGGGGACATGTTCAGTGTTTTATAGATATTTGTCAAGACTAGGGACACCCAGCTTGAAACTGGCACAATCCCGGACAAACTGGGACGCCCGGTCACCCTAACCGTGAGGTTCACATTTGTGGCTTTGAGTGAAATGTCTCCGCGGGATGGATTGCCACAACATTTGGGACATCCTTAACTTTGCCTGTTAACTTTATCACAGAGCCCCAAGCATGTACTCACTCACTCAAATCTCTCTAACAATGACCTTTGGACTGCCAAGCAGCCAATATCCAGAGGACAGAGGAGAGAAGTTGACGAAAATGTTGATATGTTCATCTGGGTCGCTTTCAAGTATTACCTAACATTCGCAGTAATTAGGCTTGTTTTTGCCCTGGGTTTCGCCTCCCAGGCTATGTAAAAGCTACTGTTCTACCCTCTGATTGATGGAGGTTGTACCTGCAGCCTGAGAGGAAAACCTGCAGGCACGGCTCAGGCCCATAAAAAACACTGCAAACTCCTCTGGACATGTTTCTGGAAAAAAAAAAAAAAAAAAATTAAATTAATGCATTATTTATGGTCAATATTCTCCTAAAAAAAAAACTCTCAATCAAACATAAGGCATTAAAGAGAGTGATCTTTGTAGTAAAATAAAATGTCAGATCCCTTTCAGTGGCATTAGTGTACTCAATTTCTGTGTTTTATTAGACTCCTATTCAATTGGAAAGTCTGATAACCAATTCCATTATAATATGCTACTTGCTAGAATGATATGTGCTATCACATATTTGAAGGCTTTTTTTTTTTTTTTTTGAAGAACCTGACTTCATTGCATCTCTTTGATATTAAGTGTGTGAGTAGTAGTCTTCATTCACCCCCTTCAAGTCAATATTTTTTCGAGTCACCTTTGACACTAATCACAGCCATGAGTCCGTCTGAATCAGTCTGTATCAGCTCTGCACATCTGGACTGGCTATTTCCCCCCCCCCCCCATTCTTCTCTTGTCCTCCTGTAAAAATGGATTCACTCCAGAGAAAGTCTGAGGCTGTCTGCTGTCGATAGCTAATCTAAAAGCCTTTATAAGGACATGGAAAGATTAAAGCCAAAGCGCTGTGACCGTTGTGGTCTTCACGAGTGAGACAACGGAGTCGAAGGTCAAAGTAGATCAGATGAGAAGCCAGTCGGGGCCAGATCAGCCCTGATACACGTTGCACCTGTAGAGCTGAGGGCTGTCAGGATCAAAGCGGCACAGCAAAGCAACAAAGAAATGGCAGAAATGGGGGGGGTAACATAAAATCCTGCATGAGCCAGTGATTTTAATGTACGGTAATATAATGCAATTTCCACTGGGTGGGAAAAAAAATATGATACAATCAGCAAACGAGCTACTGGTAAAATAATCCCACTTGAATAAAAGGTAATCCAGATATGGAAGAGATTGAAAAAAAAAAAAATGACAAGGAAAAAAAAAAACATTGACATATTTAGAGCTACACTAAAGGAATATGGTACAGGCCCCACTAATCTGCTAAACCTGTTGTTGTGTGAATTGTAGGATGCCGTTAAGTGCTTAAGTGCTAAATGAATGACCCAATCTCCTCACAGAATCTTGATTATTTGAGATTAGGACCCTGTTCATCAGGCTGAGCGGTCTCTCGGCCTGGAGGCAGGTGTGGGCGGCATGGGGGTGAACATCAAGCGCCAAACATTGTAACGCTGTACCAAAGGCTGCATTCAAAACCTCTTAAATTCTTGTAGCTGTTTTCAGTAACAGTCTCAACAGATGCTTTCTTTGCAATACAGATTTCACAAGGGCACAAAACAACAGTAATCCATATGGTAACCATGATGTGCAAACCTCTTAAATTTAGGCAGATTCTGGAACAGTGGCGGTGCGAGTTTCTTTCTTTTTTTTTTTCTTTTTTATACATCTGTCACGTTACTCTGCATAACCTTTTATTTCTGCCTGAGCTGAAAACAGCTGTGCTATATTCAAAAACAGCAAGCGAGAGCAGCAACAACAACGTGCCACGTACACTTTAGATTGACGCCTGTCAAAAAGTGTTGCTGTTTGTCATTATTTGCACAGATTGCTGAGATTTGCTGTGCTGTGATTGGATCAGATGACCCGCTGGGGGGCGTGGCTGAGTGTCGTTGTGACATCACAACCTTACGGAAGTCCTGACGGCTCGTTTAAAGGCACAGTGTCTGAATACGGGCTGTGGACTGAGCGTTTTGATGCTTCCACAGTATTTATACGGCACCTAGAGCTGCTTTAGAATCAAACAAGACATGGACGTCTCACTTTCTACGATATGGGGCCTTTAAAGTTTTTCTAGTGAGTATTTCTTTGTATCTTTAAATCACATTTTAGTATTATATTTTATGAGTAAGCACAACTGTACACAAAAAAACAATGTCACTGAACCATTTCTAGCATCAGGCAACTTTTTCTATGACCTCGGCAACACTTGTGATCCTTTTCCCAAGGTTATTTAAAAGGTACACTGTGGAGTGTCACTGCAAACAAACATGTTTTTGTTTACTTTTTTTTCCGCCAAATCCTTTGTGTCTATCCTTGTCAACATTTGCAAAGTGCACGTTTGGAATGTTTCGTATCCTGCACTGTTTACACCAGCATATCATTGGTGCATATTACATTAAAACACATTGTGGTCCCCAGCTGTTGTTGGCAGAAATGTGCACGGTATAAAACAAAAAAACTATGCAGGGTACCTATAACTTCATCTGTTTAAGGTGTTGTATATTCACATGCAGTGATTCTGCACCTCCTGCACAATAGTAGTAGGAGAAGAAGAGTTTGTGATGGAGCCATGTCATGACTGACACTGGGCCATAGTGTTTCCAGCGGTTTCCCTCAGGTTCAGTTCTAAAGTAGGCCTACATTTTGAAGTGGATAGTGTCTGTGATCACTGGTAGCTGGCGGCTTAAAACTGGGATGATGAGCAGAAACGAAGAGAACATCCTTTGGGAGTTTGTAGACGTCTTAAACCTAATTCTCTGTCTTAACCATGGACTATAAGTATACGCACCCTGGTGGCTGGCTGCAGTATAGATCAGTATATAAATGTGAGCCCCCCACATCAAATACATTTCATTCAGTCATTTTAGGTAGCTCTCATCACAGTGATGTTTTGTATGTAGGTTTTCATTTTTCTGATATGTTTGGTTTTAATTACTTATTTGATGCTAAAACGGGATGAGATGTCATGATTGACAGCTGAGATTGACTGTGGTGTGCTCATGGTTGGGTCAGACGGGTGTATGGGCGGGACTCCAAATGACGCCAGCAGCGCAAGACGGCAGCGGCCATATCCGGGAGAGTTTGGCTTCATTTTTATACAGTGGGAGGAAGAGGAGACTTAACTAAAAAAGAAATTTAAAAAATGTTGTCTAACTTCAAGGGAATGATGCAGGAGGTCAGACGTCGAGGTATAGATGTCGTTGTAAAGATGAGATTTAATTGATAACTCTCCTGGCCTTAATTACTGGAGTTACTCTCAAAGCCTAAGTTTCAATAAAGTTCCTCTTTTTCATTTCAAAAACTTCCCCCTACCTCGCCTGTCTCTACGAACCAGCTTCCTCAATTTGCAAAGCAATGAGATGTATATGCTTGTTAGATCTCCTAAATGATTTCAACGAAGAACCTGGATTTAGAAATGCTTTGGAAACACTTTGAAAGAGTTTGGATTTCATGTCTTAGATATTCACGCGATCTGAGGTGTATTTACTCGTAGTCTTAAAGAATCATTGTTTCTGGAAGCCCGTCTCACCGTATCCCTTCATATTCAGACAGTATAAAGTCAGTTTTACTGTGTGTGTGTATATATATATATACAAAAATACATCGGCCTCAAGGTAAATATTCTCCCCTTTTTTGACAGTTTGATATAGGAGGAGAATCTGTTTTGTCATAACAATACTCAGGGGCGAAAGGAAATCCTATCGTTTTCAAAATGTTTCCCGATACCACTGTGTTCTAGAATGGAAAAGCTTGAGTGTGTGCCCCTTAAATTGCCACCCACTTCGTTGTATTGGGGCATTGTCGCAACATCAGCTTTTCTTTCTTCTTCAGTTGTGGTATCCATCAATGTAAATTGTATCATGGGAGATTTTAAAAATCTAAAAGTGAAACATTAACTTTACGTCCATTTAAAAACGCGTTTTGCATCCTTTATTTGTCTGATGAGACGCACTTTGCCTTTTTGAGATGAAAACTGCTGCACTACTTTGTCAGCACAATTATGCACGTTGTTGAGACTAAGCATCATTGAGCATGTTCCTTTGGGGCCTGTGTGTTCGGCGTCAGCACAAGTGATTTATTCTCATATCTAGGGTCAGTCCAGCCTTTCAACCTGCATCAGGAGTTTATAGCTTTTAAAAACTTTAAAAACAAATGCAGGTGGTCACGAGCGGCGCCAGTCTTTCACGTGTGCAAGAAATACTTTGGCCACGTTTGCAAAGCCATGTAAGTCAAGAATGACACTGGCAATAACAACTCAGGCGAATGACTCTTTGAGATGCCGGTGGTGGTGTAAAAGCAGCCATCACCATCGTCGGTGAGTCAGACAGGCAAGGGAGAGGTTTGTCCATCCTCAGAAACTCAGATCCAATTTCAGTCAAAACTTGACTTGGCACAACACGACAGGACACGTGTTGACTTTAATAACATTCAACCAAAGCCACATTTTTTTTCTCCCCCGAACCATTAAACCAAAATGATGTTGCCTAAAACTAACCACACGTGGAGAACCAGCATTCACAAACACCGGTCCAGCTCTACAGTGGCCATTAAGTGTTTATTCGTACGGCTGAAATACAGAATTGCTCATTGTTCGTTATCTTTTTGTTCCCTTTTCTAAATGAGCATTAGGAAACCCTCTGCACTCTCAGTTCAAGCAGCTGATGTGTTCCTTCTGCTGTATGTTCTATAAGCGTTCTTACAGTAAGATTAAGTGACGTCTGAATTTCCCCCTCACCATTTTATTCTCAAATTTGGCTTCTGGTTGCCCGGACCGACTCGTGCATTAGGACCATGAACACGGGACTGGCACATTAATATCAGTTTTATTTTTTTAACTGATTTAACTGTTGCAGGTTGAAGGTCGTACTTCCAGATATGTAACGAAATGTCGGAGGCGGTTTGCAGAACACCGAAATTGCAGTCCTCTACATTTCCAGCTTGCCCTCTGCAGTTTCCCGGCAGCCCTGCGAATTTCCAATTCACTCTCCCTGCCTGGACCTATTTTTCATCTTCATTTCACAGCTGTAGCGTCAAAGGTAGTTTTTCTGTGTCCATTAAGCTTCTAATGCTGAGGAAACAATCCATTCTCTCACAGCGATGTCCCCTTCACTGTGCATTACCCCTGACCCTTCTCTGCTGGACAGCTCTCCCGCCGTGATCTCCCGAGTTGAAAGGTGCGGACTTAACAGGCTCTCGGTAGATCCGGGAAAAAAAAAGGGGGGGGGGGGGGGGTCATCGGATTTGACGTCTTGGTCGCGATAAAAGAGAACTACTTCCCTAGCTGTGGGCCTGGTTTGATTTGCAAAAAAAAGTAAAGCTCTGTAGTGGATTTTTTTTTCTTGCCTTTAAGAGCAAGTGGAGAGATTTGTTTGTCTTCCAAAGAAAGGAGAGAGGAAAAGGAAAAGTCTGTCTGTAATCCAGCGGTTTTTGTTGAATCTTAATGGTGATAATTCAGTGTGTGCCGTGAAAAAGCTCAGCAGCCTAATCAGTAATCAGTAACAACACTGTTGTTGACATAAAAAAAAAAAAAAAAAAAACACATTTCATCGGTCTTGTTAGCAGAGTGCAAAACATTGAAAGGCCGCTGTTTTTTTTTAAAAGAGTAAAATCTGTGATAATGTGAGGCTTTCATATGAGAATAGATGTGCGTTTTTATTTCACAACGAGGTGACGAATCCATTTTTTTTTTTTTCAAATTTCAACTGAGAACACAATGTTGCAGTGGGGTGAGCACACAGATCCTCAAGTGAAAGCGTAATTACGGCAAATAATGTGCAATCATGCCAAGCTCAAAACCATCCCAAATCAGTTTTGTATGAATGTGTAATTATTTTCACTGCACAGACAGAGAGAAAAAAAAACAAAAAAAAACAACAACAATTGGCATCCTGCAATTTGCTTCCTCATCGGAGGCAGTGTACATCTGAAAGCGGGGGGTTTGTGTCGGCAGCCAGCATTGTCGCCAAACATCCCGAAAATACGCTGGCACTTTGTTGTGTTTCTTGTCCCTGTGCTGACATCTGTGGGTCTCCAGTGCTTCAGTTAACAAAGACCATTTGGGAAGAATGTGAGTGAAAGATAACAGAATGGGCTTTTTGCTTAATACAAGGTGTTCTGATATGCAACAACTGATTTGACATAATTACCGTCTTCATTGAGCCGAGTTGGTTGTTGTGGGTTATTTGATATTGTGGTTGCTGCACGGAATAGCTCTCCTGGCTTCCAGTGGAACCTGAAGTGTGCAAGCGTGCATCACGGCATGAGAAATGTGCATTTTTACCTGAGCGACGCGACAGGTCTGCATTTCACCACTGACATCAGCGCACATTATCGAACCAGCATCAGTTCGTGGCAATTCTCGATAAAATGCGCAACAAAAGGCTCGCTGATGAGATATGAGGCACATGTCGGGAGAAAATCTCTCACGGCAGTGGCTTATCGAGACAGGATCTGTGAGGGCCTCCTGAAGGGATGCGACGGGGGGGGGGGGGGGAGGCGCGCCAAACCGGTACATATCAAATTTAATCAAATGATATCCTGTCCCCAAAAGTGCGTATTGTCATCAATCTCATGATGTAGACAGCATAATAAAGTCAACAATGACACCCCTGTGGGATCTGTCCTGCGCTGTATGCAAAAATACTAGAAGACACGCTCAAATTCTGATTTGATCTTTTCTGTCTGTTGTTTAAGGCACATTTTCAGTTCGGTGTTTCTGTGAAGCGACCGTGTAATATATTCATTGTAAGTTTATTACAGGACAACAGGCGTATTCATTGTCCAGACCAGTGGCGCGGCGTGACTTTTCCACTAGGTGGGGCTACTAAATCTTAGTACCGGGCTACTGTCATGTAATAAAAACTATGCTGAGAGTCTCTACCGCATTTTGGTGTCATTTTTTTTTTTTTTACGTGTCCTCTATTTACAACCACGAAAAGCAAGAAAGAAGAAAGAAACCGAAACTAAGTGACGTGTTCTGTCTGCATGTCTGTCAAACGATCTCCTCCGCTCCGTTTCAGTACGTCTTCTAGCTACTCGGGCAGTGTTGCCAGGTTCGTTCAAAAAAACGTAATTATTAGCCAGAAAATAATATGATATTTGAAAAAAAAAAAAAAATGTCTGCACCGCGACAAACCAGGCCAAAGTTTTGTCAACACACCCAAGCTAATTTCTACCAACACAAAACCATCCCACAGCCACCTAAATGGGCGGGAAATCGCCCAATTTGGCAACATTTCATAAAAGCCGAACATATTACACACTGTAGATTATTAGTCATCGCACGTGTCTGTTATAATGTATGGTTTATGTGAGAGCAAGAAGCTAAATTCATACACACACAACAATAATTTTTCATTCAAATATGTGTTTCGCAATTGGAATTGCAGGAGGGACGGCACCCCAACACCCTTCAATGGACCACGCGCCACTGGTCCATCCTCACCAGGTGTGACACAGGATGCGGTTATTGACCTGGGAAAGGGCGGACGAGTTCAAGGGCCCAGGTTTTGATTCTGAAGACATGCTATTTCCTGTGTGGTTTGGTGTCACTGGGAGACCTCATACCTCTGATTGGTAATGTTGTATTTTGCTACAAAAAACGAGCGCCGTCTTAGACTGTGGGCTGTCACCGTCTGCTGTTATTTGTACCGCATTTGTCTTTTTAGACGCACGTCATCCCCACCTTTCCTGTCGGACACCTTTCTGTGTGTCAAGGTTTTTTTTTAGTCTGCATACAGACTGTTCAAGCGTTCTTTATCGTGTCACTTTTACCGCCATGAACACAAAATACGCTCAAAACCTGCTTTGGAATTAGTATGTAGTGTGGATTCGGTGGAGCGTCACAAGCAGCCTTCAGTAAGCCTGAGAAGCGAAACCCAGGGACAAAAGTTGAGACAGCACTCTCTGATGCCAGTAAAAGAAAAATACCCACACTGCTGTCAGTGCAATAATGGAAGGGGACCCACATGAGCGTATCAGCCTTTAGATCAACTCTTCTCTCCTATGATGTGATTATGAAGGCAGGACACAAGAGGACAGTGTTTGGAGAACACATACAGAACATTGAAAAATTTAAATATAGTGTGGACCCCCATCGACCCCTTTGACGAGAGCTGTGAAACATTGTTAAGGAGCTGCTCTATTTTTAACCACATTTATAGAGGTAGCGCTCCAGCCCGACAGATATGTACTCACCTGACGGAATGCGCTACCATATTTTTAACAGAGCCCGACCGATTTATTGGTTGGCCAATTAAATCAGCCGGTTTTTTGCCGATCACAGATATATCGGAATGTGTGTGGTCCGATTTTCGCTGATATTAAACTACTCGGCTGCCTTGTGTTATTTATTTTTATATCCACATAGGCAGCGTTTTATGTATATTTGATCCTTTTTCTTAATTCAAGTTTACTGTTGTTCCATTTGTGTTTTTATTTATATGTATTAAAGTATAGTGTTTCAGTGCACTTATGTCCGTTTTGACAATAAAGTTTGTTGTTGAACTGTAAAAACCGCCTGCTCCCGCTGCATATCCTTGTCACAAGTGTTTGATAACCACATTTGAGGGATCATCGCAAAAAAAACGTGTCTTTATGGATATATATGAAGAATATCAGCCGATATATATATCGTTATCAGACTTTTTTTTACTCCCTAATAACGGGATCGGCATCGGCCCCAAAAATCCAGTATCGGTCGGGCTCAAATTTTATAGATAGTAGTCCAGTCTGATAGATATTTCCTACCCAAGAGAATGCGCTACCCCATTTTAATCACATTTAAAAGGGTTACGCTTAAAAAAAAAAAAAACAACCCAAAAACATACTGACCCTTACTTTTGCTTGTATTAAATCCCTTGTAAAGAGAGTTAGTAAGCTTAACCTACCGATTCTCTCACAGCTCCAGCGTAGTTCTTCAGGATCGACCCCCTCCCTCCAACAGTGAATTCAATCTTCTTCTTTCTGGCTGGCGGTTTAGGCCTCCAAGGTGCAAAACCAAGTCATATAGTAGACGTTTTTTTTTTTTTTAACAGAAGCTATTGGACAGTTAAACAGGAATAGTCTTGTATCGTCGTGATGTCTGCTGCGTTTCTGTCTTAAAAAAGCTGAATCTCTGTGATAACATATCATGCGCCTCCTCCTCACCCACAGACCAACACTTCTGCATATAAGTAAGTGCTTTGCCATTACAAAAAAACACAACCAGGCTTGTACGGATATTCTTTATAAAAAGACAAAATCGCATGCTCCTTTAATGACCTTTAACACGTTCCAAGCTTTTTGAATTAATATATCCCTTAATAATATGGTCTTAATGTGTGCCTGCATGCAATGTGGTGTCCCCACACACACACACACACACACACACACAGCCTAATGCCACATACACATGCACAGGCCATCTGGCAATCCTGGCAAATGTCAAAAGGTTTGCTCTGGGCCATGATGGCTTGCAGAAAATCTCTTGGCAAAATTGAAAACTAGACAAATATGTGTGGAAGAATATGAAAGCTGCAGGACACGTCCATTTCGCTGGCTACAGCGTCATCGGACGCGTAGTTCAACTAAAACCAATTTGTAGTGGCGAAGGAGTAATCAATGATTCAGTGATAGCAATTAAGTGCACAAGGAGGAAAGAGCTCCGGTGACCCTCTTCAAGATGGAGCAGGTCATTTTGTGAGGTGCAGCTCTGTTTCGTGGCCACGCGGACTGCATGCAAGCCTGTGTAAGCGAGTACTGTGCGTTTCATTTCATTTTCTCATCACGTTTTCAGCCAATACATTTGCTTTGCCAAACCTAAGTGAAAAAAAACTCTCTTGTTTCCCTGTGTTTCGACTGATTCATTTTCTCGACTGCACTTTCACTTCTATCGTTAATTTTGGGGGGATGTGTATCGATTTATTTATTGCCACACTTTCATTCGAGTTTAATTGTTTTTATCTGTTATTAAATTCTACCTGTAATTGATTTCTCTTTTCTGACGTGTTGTTAAACGCTTTGTCCTTTTATGCCTCATGCGAAACCCTTTGAATTCAATATTGCTATCACAAATTAATTTGACCTCTAGAGGCATGACTTTACAGTATATGTGCTCCGGAGGGAAAATCGTTGTTTTCACTGGGAGCTCCAGTGGCTCTTCAATTGGACAATAGACCGAAGACCAGTTACGAGTGAAGGCAGGATTTGAGTTGACACGCTTCGCGAGGATTCCTGTCGGCAGCAACACGGTTAGTGGGCTGATGAGTGGCAGAGGTGATACAGCCAAGAATTATATGTTCCAGGTTTTGCTCCCACAAAAAACCTGCGACCATAGCGAGATATATTAAGCATAACCTGCGACAATTGCAGTGGCTTGTGGTCCGTTAAGTGTGCTGGGGTGCTGCCCCCTCCTGCAACTCCAACCGTGAAATACATATTTGAATGAAAAATCATTTTTGTTATTTTTGTGTGTATATAAATTTCGTTTGTTACCTTCGCATCAATTATACAACACAGACATGTGCAATGACTAAGTCCCTTGTTTGTCCTCTGTGTGTGTGTGTGTGTGTGTGTGTGTGTGTGTGGGGGGGGGGGGGGGCGTGGCACTCACCTGCAACTGATCCACTCATCAAGCCACTGCAGTATATTACCCCCCTGTCCAGCTCGCGCCAGATCCTTAAGTTTGCCACTGTGGTGCTTATGCGCTACGTCCAAGCCTGTTACCAGAATCCCCCCCCCCCCCCCCCGACAACTTGACTTAACTTTGTGTCGGCCTGTGCCTCAGGTCCATTCCCTCCTGTGACTAGTTTGGTGAGGAGGTTGGCGAGGCAGGTGAACGGTCAGCCTGCCAGCCAACAGCCCAGCTCAGATTCCACCTGCTCGCTCGCTACCCCCCCCCCCCCCCCCCCGCTTTAATAATTCTCCTGCTTGTTCAACAACTCACCCACTGCATCATCAAAATGAACTTCCAGTTCAGTGTTCAACTTCTGCTCCTGGGTTCAAAAGTATATTAAAACCTAACAATGGCTGACCACTTGTCTACATCAGCATAGAACATGACTATATAACACATACAGATGGTGGTGGCCCACTGATATAAACTCTGTACTATACATCTTGCAAAATTCTAGCCTATATATATATATATATATATTTTTTTTTTTTTTTTACTGTCAAGCCCCATAAAAAGCAAAACCAACAACGAATTCATCTCACTAACATACACAAAGCCTGATATGTCTAATTCCTCTGTGCCGTAGAGCTACATTGTTGTCCAATAACTATTAAAAACACACCTAGGAGCCACACTGTTGCACCGGATGACATGTTCCTTATTCACCCCCCCCCCCCCCCGGCCTTGTCTTTTTCTTTTATTCATGTCGAAAACTATGGGGGCTCTGTAAATCCCTGTCCTTTAATGTGTTAAGCAGCTATAGATGTTTTTCCTGAAGAAACATTTTGCCATTAATATGCAAAATAATGCAGCGAGGCGCTCCAACATCTTAATGCCCATGTTCTCTGTAGGAGGTCTGAGTGTATGAAGTCTCTATAGTTCTTGCTTTATTATGTTTACAAGACTATCTACAGACAGATGCATTTTGTAACGCCATGTGGCGCAATTATGAAGAAAAACCTTTCCAGAAAATACAATAAAAAAAAAAAAGTATATTTACTTAAGCAATGGATGCGGTTATGTTCCCTAGGGCGCATCAATCGTAGCAGAGTAATAGGAGAAATAAAAAAAACAGCACGGTTTAGTATTTACAGTAGTAATTATTGTAGTTTTTATACATGTACTTTCCTTAATACATACAGGCAGCCAAGAAAGCTTCTGCGCCTCCTGTAGAGTCACTTGAAGACTTGCAAGCTCCAAACTTGTCATCCTGATAAAACATATTAAAGAGTTTTCACCGCTGGTTTCCCGCCAACAGTGTGAAAATATCAATGGATGTAGAGCAGAGACGTTCTGTTTGATACAGTTAAAAAGGCACCGGCAGGCAAGTCCTACATGACGAGGACTTATCAGAAGAAAGTAATTATTCTCTCGTTATTTCCCCTTTTCTTTTCTTTTCTTTTTTTTTGGTTCATGGAAATCACAGTGATAAGTTGCCAAACATTCCCTCCTGAAGCTGAGGGATCCTGCTGAGACGTCACAACGATTTGCAGCAGAGTGTTGACATGGCTGGAAATTGATTAGGAATTCACATTTTTCACATATTCAGCAACTGTGCAAGTGGGAGCTCATCTCGCTTCAAGTTTGAAGAAGCAGAAGGAGAGGGAAAAAAACATAGAAAGAGAGACCAAGGAAGACAGAATATCTCCTCTGCCCCCCCCCGGTGAGCGAGACAAACTTGATTGTAGGCTATTATTCCCGGCCGTCGGCATGGTCACTGTAATATAATGCCATAAAACAAAATACAGCCACAGGAGCAGCAGGGGGTTTATGCATCATAGGAAGATAGCTGATGTTTATCATTTTGAGAAGAACATATACAATGACTCCATTCAGTCAGCGCGAGCCCACCCACCATCAAAGAGATGACAGCAGAGGGGGCTGGGTTGTAAAAAAAATAAAAAAATAAAAATCTCAGTATGCTTTCTGTACCCAACTGCCTAATGGAGACAAAAGACAGCAGTGTTCAGTGGACTGCTCCTAGAAACAGAAAGATTCCTATGAGGAAGGCCAGAGTGCAAAAGCAGGAGGCTTTTTACGAGTGTTAAAATGATAACTTCCAATGAGTGTGATTACGACATAAAAGTAAGTCAGCAACAAGTCCTATCGGCACCCTGTAAAGCATAACAAAAAGGTACCAATTCACTTTTTTTTCCCCCCTACATAACAATAAAAGTTACTCTCATCATTGTGGGGTTTTTTTTTTTTTTGGGAATGTTAACTGTTCAGCTGTGTAATTGTGGAGCAGATGATGAGCTGCAGCGCCTTTCATTAAAATCACAGCAAACTGAAGGGAGCTAAACCTGCATTCACTCATTTTCTTGTGGGGGGGGGGGGCACAGAAAGACACTTCTCCGAACATTATATCTTGATGCGCATCTTTGTCTTGCTTGGTGTGATTTAACAGCTAATGTATCTCGTTCAAAGTGTTGAAATGAACTCTGATAGCGTTCACTTGTGTTTGCTGATTCTGTTTTGCTGTGAAAAAAAAAACAACCAAAAACTGTAACCTTTCATTGTATATAATAAGACCAGTTAACACAAAATAATCTCCTTTAAAAATCCAATTTATTAACCGAGTTCTGTTGATAGAAGCCAACACTTAAATACCATTGTTAGCAAAACGTGTTAACAGAATCATTACTGTGTGCCATGTCTGTTGCTTTTTAAAAGACTTGCCTGCGGATACACGAATATATAACATACAGAGTAACGGCATTAAAAAGTAATCACAAATTATAAACGGCTGGCAGGAGAAGCATTCCCAATTTAAAAAGAAGTTTCAAAAAGAGGGAGAGCATTTTGGGTGGACATGCAAGAAATACTAAACAAAATGTACAGTGACAACGGTTAACCGTGATTTTCTTTTTTCTGAATGTATATTCATTTATCAAAAAGCTATCCAAACATGCCTAATTAAATATCCTCCGTAGATTTGGGAGATATTTGCATTGTATTCCCGAGAGCCTCTCCGCTGGAATAGTAAGAACAGGCTGAACTGTTTGGAGGGGGTAATCAGTAACCTGGCTCTCCTCCCGCCAGAACCCACCATTGCAGTCATACAGTGACTATATCACACCCTATTAACCAGAATGACCCAGAACCCAGGTGGCGGGGCACTTATTCATCTCGCTGCTTCTTATGCAGCGCGGTGTAAACTCGGCGAAAAAAAACTGTTATTAAAACACTTCCTCGGGACATAATTTACCACAGGCCGGTGAGCGTGGAGAAAGGCCAGCGCGTTTAGAGCCCATTTCGCTGCTCTGCAGCCACTGAGAAAAAAAAGCAACCGTAGGTCCTCGGTAATTGCTACACCAACCTATGAACCTCTTTAATTTTCATACATCCTGAAGGGATCAAATGATTGCCCTAAGTACAGCATCAGCGCTGAGGTTTTATGTGCGCCTGTGTTGTCCCCGGCTCTCGACGAGGACTGCTGCTGTGTAAACATCGGCCCCTGGGAGTTGGCCGGACTCAGGCAGAACGCGGGAGGTGTCGCGGATGAAATATGATTTGAATGCTCACGCCGAAATGGGAAGTATCACATTAGAGGCGTACAGTACGTGTCTTCGTGCCCTAAAGATACAGGGGTTCATTACGCGCGGCAGCTTTGATGCATCTGAGAGAATTTCAATGTTTATCGTCGTGGGCTCTCCCGTCGCATTAATATATCGCACAGCCTCGCTGTTGTTTTTTCCCCTCTGAACTCAGCATGAAGAATTGATAACCGTGGCCTCGTTTGTCTGCCTCGGCTGCTTTCCGGGTCAACAGTGGAGCGGCGAGTGAATTGTGTCAATGTGTTTTGGGGGATTTTGTCCAATTTGAAAGACTGGGGGAAATCAATGTGTCTTTTTTTTTTTTTTCAAAGCGGAGACGAAAGCTTTGACAATAGCCCTGTGGCTAAGTGAGTGTTGTCATTAAAGGTGGGCGACAAAGATTAGTATTATGGGTATCACCCCGTGTATTTTTTCAGAGCGTGATGGGTCCAATCACAGCAGCTTAAGGGGGCTTACGCTCTCAACGCATCATCGGTACTCCATCAGCGATGAGGCGACGAGCGCGGTGACACAATAGCCTTTTTAAAATGCTTTGAAAGCAGCTCTCTCTGACATACTGAGCAGCCTCCGAACAAAAAGCAGTAATCATCCAGTTGGTCACATCCTGAGGCAGGAACCGTGCTGCCGTACCTCGCTTACATGCAGTTAAAAACACATCTGACTTCTCGGCCGTCAGACACCTTGTAACCTCAAAATGTAGTAACCTAAGATCTGATTGTGGCACCTTTTTAGACAGCTCAAGCCCCAGCTGGCTGCGCCATCAGTTTGCTTTGGTCAGCAATGCCATTACAAACGTGACAATTTGGCTTCAGCTTTTTTCCTCCCCGCACCGACCTCACGGCCACTTAGAAAGCTATCCTCCACGCTTCACACTGCGTCACAACCCACGTTTCTGATGAATATATCTATAGGTGTCATCCGTGTATGCTGGTGGAAACATTCTACAAACAATCTCTGCTGGGTAACACAGGGAAAAAAAAAAAGGGATCAATGTCAGGCTGTTAACTTCGCTGATATTTGACCAAAAATGGCAATCAAAGGGAACCCAAACATGATACTGAATACTGAATTGTCTTAGCAAATTATTGATGTCAGGTGGTGTACATTACAAAAACTATGACTTACTCAAATGGAAAATTAAAGTCCGGTGAGACAATTGATATGCAGCCAACAGATGGTTAGCTTGCCCTCCAGGAAGTTACCGCTTCTAGCCAAGAAATAGCCCATATACATAAGCCCAAATAAAACCACGCCGTGATGTTTTTATGCTTCTGATTTTGAGCAGGTGAATTAACATGTCGTTTCTTGTTTGTTTAGTGAGCCTAAGAGGTGCTGGTAGGGTTGTTATTTTGTTACCTTTGGACAGGGCCAGGCTAGCTGTTTCAACCAAGCACTTTTGCCGTGCTAAGCTACGCTAACGTCTCCTGGCGGGAGCTTCACATTTAAAACGCGCAGATGTGAGAGGGGCATCGATACTTCCCAAAATGTCAAACTATTCCTTTTAAATTGAATTCCTTCCTCACCACCTTGAGGTGTGTTCAGCAACACTGTGCTCTGTGCTGCCCCCGGTGGTCAGAAGCTGTTTTACAACAGTCTTTGCTGCTACTAGATATTAATATTGTTGCAATATAGGTTCCTTCTGATACCCGGGAGTGTGATACGCGGCATAATTAGAGTTGGGCTCCAATAGCCCGTTCCAGTAGCCAATTAGCTACATAAATAATATAACATATCTTGAGAAACTTTGGTCAAAAGTACATTGAATATTTGAATGGCAATCTTTTATTGCGTAAAGCTGTTAAAACATAAACCCAATAAAAAAAATAAAATAAATGATAATGAGTAAGATACTGGATCCAGATGTCATTAAATGCTATTCAAACTCAGCACTGAGGTACATTAAATGTCTGGAAGTGTGTGTTCAGAATATAAAAACTTCATGATCTTTAGAAGAACTTTAACTCAGGTATGACTAAATCACCCTTCCAAATATTGCTCCAACGGTGGGTCATTTCAGGTAACATGCCAATTATTCCATGTTTCTTTGAAAACACAAATCAAAGTGCTGACAGCCCGGCCTCTCTTTTTTTTTTTTTACACCTGACAAATGCTGCTACAATAATTGGTATTCACCCTGATATGACCTTCCTGTGCAGTGTTTGTAAATATATGAGGGTTTATCATTTGCCATAAGGTGTTTACATTATTTTCTTCTGCCTGTTGTCAGCTTGTTAGTTGATTTGCTGCCCAGAAAATGAACGCCCGTGTATTCATAAATGACTGGAAGAGCATGTTTGGGAACATTTGGGGATATTTTCATTAATGAAGACAGCCGGGGTGAGCGTTCGCAAGCTTATAGCCAGCGTATCCGAGGGAGTTCGGCAATCAGTCTCCTATCAGGGGGTGATCTAGCCACTGTGACCAGATTACATGGGGGGGAACCCAAGAGGCTGCCTTTATAATTACTTTGCTGATTGGAAAAATAAGAGCCCTCTAACAAGCTCTGTCAATCAAGCGCGCACTGTTTCCCAACAACGATTATGTAGAGGAAAAATATGGAGCCTTTCCTGTGTTATTAAACAGCCGGCAGATCTCGTTGAATACCTAAAGGTTGGCCAATTTACCGGTTTCGCAAACAAAACAATGGAAACACGTAAACCCTGCACATTCATAAACATTTCAGCTTCAGTGAGTCCATCACCCGACACACATGTCGAGAAGAGTGCATGTAATTGTGTTTTGTCTGCGTGTGTGTGTGTGTGTGTGTGAATATAATCGTGCATGCATGAGTATTTGCATGTGTTTTAGCCTGTGTGTCCAACACAGTCTAAACCAAATCCAACAGACAGCGTTTGTTTATTTGTGTTTTCCCCCGTCGTGGTTAGCTCTCATACTAATCCCTATCTGAGGACTTATTCTGGTCTGTTGTTTGGGGTGAGACTCCAACTTTACAGCAAAGCTTGGCAGGAAGGAAGGAAGCCTCTCACCCTCCTGCTGGCATGTCGCTGATTCATGCCATAGGCGCCATGTGTCACATTCTTCAACTAGCACATGCGGCTTTTTTAGAAAAAGGCACCAAACAACGCGGCGCAAATATGGGGCCGACGCGCAGGATGGCATTCTGGGAAGATAATAAGGACAACCAAGGGCGCTCAACATGCGAGTGACTGAGCTGTATCTGCAGTTTACAGAGGGGAGAGTTTGGTGGAGAACGTTCTGCGCAGCATCTACCCAGCCATCAATCCACTGTCAGCAGCAAACAGCTCATTTGTCAAACTAGGAACGATACCGGTATTTACCATAATAGCAAGGTACCAGCTGGATGCCTCAGAGCATATTATGTTTAACCAAACACAACTGGGTATTATGTGTATTTAGCATAGAAAATGACTGGCCTCTTCTCATCCCCTTCTCCATTCTTTTTTTTTTTTTTTTTTTTTTCTTCATTAAATGACCCATCAATCCAAACATCAAATCGGCCCCCAAAAGCACACACTCGTACATGCGCGCTTACTTCTCTCTCTGCGGTGTGCACACTTTTGGGCTATAAATAGCAGCACAAGGATGCGATACCCTTGAAAAAGAGGGTCTTCTGCAGCACAAGTGACAAAAAGAGAAAAGAAAAACAAAAAAACAAAAAAAAAAAAAAAGCTGCCATCTTCAAATGTTGTGGGAAAGCGTTGGAAGTAACGTTGGGCCCCTTGCAAAATTCATATTGTTTTGCGTAAGGCTACAACACCCTGGCAAATAAACAAATGAAAGAGAAGTGGCTGTGATGAAATTGGGCTGCAATGACACGTAATTTAGCCCGAGTGGAGCGCTGAGAGATGTGGAAGGGACCGCTCACCCCTACATTTTTATCCTATGAGACAGTTGCTACTGCATTGTGGGGAGAGAGAGAGAGAGAGAGAGCGAGAGAAAAGAAATAGCTGCACCAGAGAAAGAGAGACTTGTGCTCGTGACTTATTCATGGACAGCCTTCAATTACTTCATGAGAGAGAACCAGCAGAAGCCATTCAACACGTAAAAATACAGATTTCCCTTCCCTGCGTATGAAAGGCATGGCTAATCGTCATTGTCATGGTTACCTGAGACGGCATGTGAAGACGGATTCAGCCCCTTTCTTTTTAAGCGTGCTTTGCATTTCCTGTCTGATTGTTATGTGTGCATAGGGGTGGGGGGGGGGGGGTGATTTGTCAGGATTTGGGTGCAAGCAGTCATAAAGGGATACTGGCACACACACACACACTCACACACTCACTCTGGTGCTGGCTTCCAAAGTGAATGCACTTTAAGGGATGCAAAAAAGTTTGAAAGACTGGAAAGCTAATAAACGTACCCACTGAAGCCACAATGAGGCTGCGGAGAGGATCTTGCTTCCTGTTGAGACAGGATATTGAGGCAAGACATACTGAAGCATAAGGGCGGGGTCCCTTCATAAGTGATATCAGTAACAGATCTCAGTAAAGACAGATTGTAATTGTTTGAAACATAAAAGGTGGCTGCGTTGGTTGGAGTTTCTGCACAAGGCACACTGGTGCGCAATGATGCAGCTGTGGTGGGGGAGGCAAGCGAGTGGGCATCACGTGTGGTGTCGGTGAACGCACCTCCAGGCCTGACTCCTCCCCTGATCCCCTATGTTCACTCTGTTGCGGCTGGTATGTCGATAAAGTGATTTTAGACTTAAAACGCTTGTTCTGCTGCCTATTTAGTTGACTGCCTTGTGTTTTTAGTTTGATCTGATGTGTTGGCTGAGCCATGCTGAGCCATGCTGAGCTATGGTGTGTGTGTGTGTGTGTGTGTGTGTGTGGGAACCCCATTGTTGTTGTCCCATGCCAGAGGTGGCGAGTAAGGACATGACACAAATCTTTTAGCTTTAGTATGCAGCACGGTGAATCTGGTTCATTTCTGTTCTCCCTTTTTGCGGGTTATCTATTTGGGTTTACCGTCAGAACCAACTGGGCTGTCTGATTCCTTTTTTCTACGAACGCTTTCTGTCAGTGAAGCCAAGTGCCATATTGTTGGGAGGCCAGGCACTCGTGGTGAGCTCCCTACACTTTATGCATGGGAGTAAAAGCACTGGGATGCGACGGTATTGTAGGTTTCACCATTTGCGCTGTGAGGATTGCCGTGATGCACTCCAGGTGAATTAGCGGCAGCACCCCTGGGCGCTCCTCAGTGTAGTCTGCCTCTTTAAGTTGGCTTAGTTTATGTCGGACTGGCAGTTTTAGATAGTGCTTATGGTTTTAGATTTCTATTTTTTATGTATTTATTTATTTTATTCCCCCCATTGGTTTCATTAACTTTTCTTTGCCAACTAATCTCTTCTCCCCAGCAGCTCCAGTCCCGGCCTATTCATTTTGATTATGTCAAATACATTTTGAGAACACGTCTCTGTCTTGTCAGTAACGCGCCTCTGTGTGCCTCTCGAAAACCTAGAATATTGTTTAAAAATGTGTGGTAGTTCCTGGGGTGCAAATCCCCCCCGGGTGCCGCTGTCTGCCACACAACCATCAGGTGTTTCGGGAAGTAAGTTTAACTTTTTAATTAAAAAATGCAAACAAATTGAAAATAAAACAATAAGCAAACTGAGCTGGGGAATTGGCTAATAAGTTGAGAAAGTTATCTATCATGTGGTGGGAAATGGACACCACCAGGTACGCTTGCAGAAGATCAATCGCCATATGTAAAATATTCTCATACCATCATGCTTGATGATATGTTGTGATTTAAGTATATATATATATATATATATATATATATATATATCACAATATTGTAGATTTAATGGAGAAACTGTCTATAGGTAAAATGACCAGATGGGAGAGTCAGTTTTGGCTAACCCAGTCGATTTTAAATGGCAGAAAAATCAAGGCGCTTCATCGCATTGACTAAACAATATAAATCTAATCTTCCAAAATTGCAATTTGGATGCAGATGCAACCGTATATATATATTAAATAGCTAGCTATATAGCTACCTTTTAGTATAAACGGTAGCTATATAACTAGCGGTAGACAAATCATCCTACTTCCCAACTTTGGGCTGCCATGCTAACACCGTGCTAATGCTTTAGCATACACAACTGTATGTTTAGTTAAGTGATTGTAGGTCACAACATTCAAAGTAAGCAGCGTCATTTATTTATGATTCTAAAACTACACATTTTTCAACAGGTGGTGGTAGTCTGCCACCACCCACATTAGTCACTGATACTTCAAACGTCATTTTATAGTATTTTTAATGTAATTTTCTTAGCCTTTTTCCGCCCCCTAAAGTAGCAGATGTATTGTAGTCAATTATCAAAATCAGAAATACTTTATTGATCCCTGAGGGGAAATGACATACGTTGTCAGAGTCAAACTGGGGGACGCATGGAAGATTGTGGTGTATGTTCATGTTTTTGATCAATTTTCACAGTAAAAAAAAGTATTAGCTCAGTTCAAAGTGGGCTTCTTCTAGATTTTATGTCCCCACACGTGCACCCACCCAGTGTTGTAGTGTTTCCCGCTGCAAGAAGACACACTTAACAGTAAACCAGGTCCCCCAGTTCACAATATGACTCTGATCATGGAAAGTGAGGAAAAATAATAGTGAATATATGGAGGCAGCAGTTCAAAATAACAATAGGCGCCATCTATTGTATTGAAATGTCATTGTTAATACGAGCGGCTGAAAGCATTCAACTCCAAATTAAAATTGTACAGAACATTTCACAATATGTGGACATACATTTATCTATTTTTAATGAGCCAGTCCGGAATTTCAATACAGTTAACAGTACTGAGCTCCTCATTCTTCTGCATGACCTCTATTACAGGGGAGGACTTCACTGTATTGTAATGAGCACAAATGGAAATTATATTTTTTCCTTCTCTTTATTAATTCTTTTTTCTTCCAGTGTCTGCTGTAGGGACTAAAAAAAAAAATGGAGGTTCACTCAGGGAGCCTGGAGTTAGCGTGAGATTTCACAAAGTCTTGTTCAATAATGGGCCATTGGTGAAAACCCAACAATCAGAATCAGAATCAGACTCAGAAATACTTTATTGATCCCCCGGGGGGGGGGGGGGGGCGAG
The DNA here is from genome assembly GCF_043641665.1 of Enoplosus armatus. Taxonomy (NCBI): domain Eukaryota; kingdom Metazoa; phylum Chordata; class Actinopteri; order Centrarchiformes; family Enoplosidae; genus Enoplosus; species Enoplosus armatus. Next base: position 24,748,561 of record NC_092186.1, on the reverse strand, counting down.
TTACACAATTCCTCACCCCCACTCAATTATTTTAGGGTAGGTTGTTTGAACAGCAGTGTAAGAAACTCTGTGCCTCAAGGCAGAATAAATAAATCACGAGTAAAACTGACATCAGAAAACACTGATTAATTTATTAATGCCCACAGGTTCTTAAACAGTAAGTTAGTGTGATACAGAACGTCCTATTGATAGCTGTTTTGGCTTTAACTGTGGAAGAATTCTTAATTTCATGAAAAAGGTGGACGGGAAGTTGCACTGGTCTTAGTCTTTCTGGTTTACGTTTCTCTATTATGTCACACCAATTAGCTGCTTTCGGCTCTGAACTTCATCATGAAATAAAGCGAGAAATGAAAGATGAGACGACCTTAAACCAACTTCCCCCGGGAGATGTACGCCACCGTCAGAAGATGAAGGTTACGCGGCTAAAGCTGCACCATCTACATGCAAAACAAAACAGCGATGGCCAATTCTGGTTGCAATCGTTAATTGATTTAGCCGCACTACACGCTGAAACATCCTCATGTAATTTCTCAGCAGTCAGAGGGATCTTTAGGTACTCTCGCAGTAGGTCGGTGTTTCGCTGTAAGCCTTCAGAATAATAGCCCTGCCTTGTTTCTTCCCCCTGTTCAGTTGTTACTGGACTAATTTTCTATTCACACACACTCAAGGAAGTCTTATCAGGGGAAAGTTGTAGGATCGTAGGGTGGTACAAAAGTTTTAATGATCTGCCAGCAGCAAATTGCGACATGATTCACTGGAGTCTGCTGGAGGCTTTTTGACAGATGAGACAACCATCAGAAAAAGAAAAAAAAAAAAGAGGGAACAGACCGATTCAAGTCAGGCAACAGATATGTACTCAGAAGAAAGGAAGGAAGGAGGAAATAAATGATCTTGGCAACTTCTTCAATAAACTCTGACGCAACTTAATTTGTGCCTTTTATTGATTCGGGCGGGGGGGGGGGGGTGTTAAGTTTTATAGAGTCCTTGAAAATTCAAAACCTTTACTTTTTAGAAAACGTACAAAACCTCCACAAGAACTTTCTGTCTCTTTATGCTGCTGTATTATTCATGTGCCCCGCTATTGGAATGAGTTTCCTTAATGCAGAGTCAGGCCTTTTCCTCTTAGACATCCATCAAACTCATGCCGATGATGAGTAAGACAAATGGACTAAATGGACAAACTATACGTAGACACCTTCAACTAATATTTACACGTGGCGCCGGTAGATAAACAGTTGCCTAATTGCACTGTTCCACAACTCATAAAGACTCTCGGTATCCATTAACGTGAGGTAATTAGTTGTAATTTGCATCATTAAAAGACAAAACAATAGCATAATGGTTTATGAATACTCAATCAGAGGATAATTACCTAGTCTTGATCTGCATCTTCAGGCTGGAGAGATACAAAAAAATGCTAAAAAGTGTGGGGGGTGGGGGGGGTGGGGTGGGGATCTTTGTTTTCTGTCTTAAGAACAAGGGCCTGCCTCCCTTTCCTCCCCTGCTCCCCCACAAAACACACTTTAACAAACCCTGAGATTTGGCTATTTAATTGCTGCTGGCCCATTTTTTCTTTCCCGTCTTTTTTATTTATTTTTTTATTTTTTGTGGGAAAAAAAAAAAAAAAAAAGGAAAGTGCGCAACAAAGTGGATGCTTTTGTCTTGTGTTGCCGCCTGTAAGACTTTGTCTGCAGAATGGCATGCCGCTTTGTTGAGTACAGAAAGGGAAGATCATTAGCTGCTGCGAAGACGTAATGAGGGGAGCACTGGAGAGGAATATTGTATTGTGCGTGTGATGTGGGTGAACATTCAGAGGAGTGGATGTTCTGAGTGTGAATGCATGTGCGCCCTGTGTGGACGTGTGTGTATATCTGTTCGAAGACAGACCTGTATGGTTTGTGTGCACATATCTATGCTTATATTGTACAGTAAGAATGTTGTATTTTTGAATCTCGCCAAACTATGTAGTGCTACTGACGCTGGCATCCAGCCATTTACTAATGGCTCTTGCATGTAAGTCTGTTTACCAGTCTGGGGGAGGATTATTCAGTCTGTGAAAACAGTTGTTCTGTGGTTCTGGGGGGAGTTTTGCATGAAAACAAAGAAAGGCTCCAAGGACTTGAATCTTACTAGCCACTAAATACCTAATTGAGAATTTAATCACTACCATGTTTAAATTCAAATACCACCAAATGTATTTGTTTAGTATGGCTTATTTTGTTTATGTAAATGTAAGTTTGGATTTTGACCCCATGACTCAAGTCGCTCAGATTCAACATTCTGGATTGGTGAATTTCAGACACCAAAATTGACGGGTTCCCTTTAGACTCACCAAAAAGGCATTGTGTGTATCCTTGATGCAATGATTCGATCCCAATCAGTTAAGCGCTTTGGGAACCGTTAAGGTTGGAAAGCGTTATATAAGTGAGACCATTTACCATTTGTGGACATAATTCATTTTGCATAATGAAAGAATTTTCATCAAAAACTCCACAGGTTACCTTTTATCATGAGACATTTTGACTTGAATATCCAGGATACCCTAGAGAGTCAATGACGCCTGAATTAAATTGTTGTCCTATTAAGTTACATCCTGTCAGTCACGTGATTCAAGAAAACATAAGTTCATGTGAATGGGACACTTGAATTGCCCTGTGGCAAACTTCCAGTGTAGGATCCAGTGTTTTTGGAACTGGGAACGTCTCTTTTGAGACTTAATGGAATTGCGATGCTGAATAACCGGAGTACTCCTTCTAATTATCAGGCTCGGATACTTCTCTTTCCTGCCCAGAAACGGTTTTCCCAGTTTGGTGTGGAAATTTCCTGTTTTGCCAGACAGCTGCTGCAATCGTAGGCTCTTTCTCTTGTCTCTGAAATCCCACATGATGAATGTGTTTTTGATTAATTATGTCAATACTGTACTCAGTATTCCTAAATTTGACCAAATCAAGGCTTTTTCATTCTTGTCATTTGGATGTATTTGGGTTTTTTATTTTTACAGAGTTGAGTTGAGGTTATTTGACATTATGAGAAGGACATGTTTACATGTTACTAATTTGCATTTATTTATTGGGGAAAAGGTGTGGTCTGAAAATGAGATACTAATAATTGTAGGCCTGGTTCTTGTATGCAGCCATTCATCTTCGTAAACTAGACAGGAACAGTCCTTACCCATAAAAGCCGCATGGCGTGCAGTTGCTAATTTGGAGTTAAAGCACCTTTTTCATCCCAATTCAAGCGCTGCCCACAGAGTACAGGATCATTGCATATTCATAGAGATCAACAGAGAGATTACCACCCCCCCACCTGCCACCATACACACCTGCACAGTGCAGACTCACTTTGACAGCTGTCTTCCCACTCTGCATGGTGAATCTAGATTAAAAAGATTACACACAGTCGTGTTTACATCACTTCGGAGGACATTACTTTGACTTACGTTCATTTCCTTGAGACTAACCCCAACCATAACCACTACTTGCCCAACCCTAACCTTAACCTAAACCTAACCTTAACCGTATAAAGTCTTCACCCTAAAATGTAATGATTTACGTTACGGGGACTTGCGTTTTTGTCCCCAAAAAAGAAGGCAAGTCCCCACAGTGCGACTGTGTAAACAGATTCATGTCCACACATGCCTGCCCACCACCTACTCTCACACCGCCTCTTCCCACACACACACACACACACCATCTCCCCCACCCTAGCCCAGATGGTCGGTCCAAGCTACAGAGCTGTGAAACACTGAGGCCACAGAGCATCAGTCCAAGGGATTCTGACTTCCCAGCTGAGCTTTTAACATGCGCAACAACGGCCCACAGCCACTGCATATGATGCTATGTGCCAGAGAGAGACAGACAAAGAGAAACACAGACAGGCAGAAAGAAAAAGGAAGGAAGGAAGGAAGCCAGAGCGAGAGAGAGAGAGAGAGAGAGAGCAGACACAGAGACACAGCTCCCCACAGTGGAGCTGTACTGTACAATCTACAAGACGCCATCCGTAGGAAACGTAAAGAAAAAGGAGATGTAAAGGCTTCAACACCCGCACAGAGCTTTATTTATGTCACCTACAGTGCAGGTTTTCTCTCCTGCGCCTCACAACAGCAGCTATAGTTCAGTTAGCCCCCCCCCCACCCCTTTAATGCGCCACATAGGTGTTATTTATTGCATTACAACAGAACGGCATTAAAGAAAAAAAAAGCATTGTAGGACATATGTGAGCGCCTCTGAAATGCACTTTCAGAGCCTGCGGCATTCACCCCCCCCCCCTCCCTCCCCAAAGTACATTATTAAATTTGAATTTCTTATATCTGTGTGCTGCTTCCTGTTTGTTTTTGTTGTCTCGACTTTTCATATCAAATGCTGCGTGCATTGGGGGGGGGGGGGCGGTATATTTGCAATTCAGCTGTGAATGGGCATGCCCTGTGAGCTTTCTGTCAAAACCTAATGTAATTAGAGAATAGGGTCGACACAGCCAAACAGGGGTGAGGAAGGCTAATCAACTCTCTGAGTCACTCTCCATCTGTAATGGGAGGGAGTGCAAGAGACACACAGAAAGAGAGAGAGGGAGAGGGAGAGAGAGGGAGGGGGGAGATTAAATTGATTAGAAATTGAAATCCCAGACCAAATATGTTCTAAGAGAAGTTAATTACAATCAAATGTATCATTTATTTAAACTTTGCATTCATTTCCCCAGTCTCTGCATCCGTTTGTCCTTCTCCATGACCTCATCCCTGAGCGAACTCTGCCAAAAGTATATATAACGAGGCACGTGTCACACACCAAATGGCCGAAAGTATGTGGACACCTGGCCACCGACCCCCGTAGGTGACTGCCGTGGGCACGTACCTGCTGCCTCCGCTCTTCTGGTTTCAGGCTTTCCACGAGATTTTGGAATTTTGCAGTTGGCACGAAGTTGGAAGCACATTATTATCTAAAATAACATTGTGTGCTGTAACATTAAGTAACAGCCCCAAACCAGAACACTGTGTCCAAATGTTTGGCCATAAAGTTCCAGCGATGAGGCAAAAAATGTACCAATTACGAACTTTTCACAGTGTCAGTGTATTACGATTATTGACGACCATAGACGTATTTGTTTTTTTTGTTTTTGTTTAGTCCCATAAATGATTCACCTGCAAGTTGTGCTTATTATTTATGATTTGGTATTTAACGTAATAGTTAAAAGTGTCATTTCTGATTATTATAACGATGGCGCGTCCACTTATTAAGAATAACCGTGACTATCGTTCATATTGTGGATTATAAGTAAATGTGGCATCTTTATAGGTCAAATGTCCAGTCTTTTTATATTAATCACGGTCAATCATGTATTTCCCCAAAGCCAACACAAATGCAAACCTGTATGCATCCCACTGGCATCAGACTGGTCAATTCAAATAATAAATAATGATAATAATAACCATTATTTTTTTTGTTGCCATGATATTACCGAATACTTTGAGTTGCTGTATGTACAAGCGCGTATTTAAATCCCACAGAGAGGAAAAGCGAACGTCAGACGAATGTGCGGAGAATAATCAATCATCTACTGAGTATGCATGAACTGCACTGGCATTATTCAAATAAGAAACGCCGCTGGTGAGAATGCAGTAAGCTAACCTGTTTCTGGGAGTCTCCTGTTGCCTGTTTAAATATTTGGAAATGGGTCTTTTCTAATCCTTTGGTTATACAGTGGACCTGTTTTTTTTCTGGGGTTGTGGGGGGGTCACTGGGGACGGTGTATAACAGTTAAAACATTACTTCGTTTTGCATTGATTGTTGCTATCTTTCTGATACAGATGTTGAATGATGTTAATGATAAGACTTACTTTCGCTCTGTTTTGGAAAGGAAGCTCCAGCGTGCGGGATATGTTTTAATAATTAGCTCACACAGGTAAAAGTCAACATACAGCACTTAAGCCTGCTCACATTGTCAATAACGCCGCGCCTGAATACATGCTTTTATCTTTTAATAGCTTGCTGCGAACCAAGGTTGTCATTATGCCGCACACGGCCTTCCTCCCATGGCCTTCACCGACCAAGTGATTGGCCATATTACATTTATGGTTTATGGAAATGAATATTTGTATGAACTGCTCAATTATCAAAAGGTCTCAGAAGCAAAAAGGTGGGTTATTTAAAAACAGACCTTGATGTATACTTTCCAAACAGATGTTCTCCCCATCCACAACAGCTCATATCAAATTCCCATTGTGCAGTGTTTGTCTTGTAAGCAGACATGTCCTTCAGCAGATCACACACACACACACACACACACACACATGCACGCACACGCACACACACACACACACAGTAACAATTCCAATTTAAATGCTTTGGGAATGGAAGGCACCCGAGCAACTTAGATACCTGCAAAACAAAAACACCATCGACGTACCACATTTTAACGTGGCGGAAATGGTCGTGAATATATTTCAAATAGCTGCACCGATTCATTCGCTTAACCCAAGGTCAGCCGCTTAGGTGAGGTGCTTTAATTCAGCTTAGGATATATTTCATTCGCTGCTGTCAAATGTTGATTGTCATGATGTGTCATTTGCACGAACGGCGGGACTTTAAAGCTGTTTTAATTGACTATTTGACCACTTGGGGACAGTGCGACAAGCTGTGAATACTACATTGATGTGCTGTCATCTAATGACGAGCAAACAATTGCCTATTTACGCGTCCAGCAGACACAGAGCAACGCTACATTCGCCAGGCTGCTAGAATGATAAGTCCAATAGTAACTCTCTTCCTTCTTCTGTTTTGGTCTCCACAAAACTTCTGGGGGAAATAACTGGCTCTTTGGCTGCTAAATGCTCCACTATGTTCGCCAGCTAGCTGCTCACTTTGTCTGTATGCCTTCAGGGCAGGTAGCGTATCAGAGCTGCCTCTTGCAAACTGTGTTTAAGGTGTCCTGCCATTTGATTTTATTGGACACGTGCCGTGTCAGACAATCCGGAAATGTCCATGAGCATATTATGATAAAAGAAATGTCACACCAACGTAATATGAATGTTTGATCTGATGCTTCATTCCTTTTTTATGTCACCGACGTACAGTTAGGTTACGCTTCTCACGTGACCCAGTATGGCACACACACACACAGTAGGGCAGTACCAAGCACATGACAGCCGGGATGCTCATGCGGAAGTATACAAACGAAAACCACGGGACCGAGTTGTGCCTGGTCTCAGTTCTGCCACCTTGATGATGTCTGAGATAACATGGCTTGCGGCCTGTCGTCCATTTCAAAAGCAGAGCTGTGTCTGTGCAACAATTCCACCTCGTCTCACCGCTAACTGGGCTTCCGTTGGCTTTCACGGCTGAACCTGTGATCGCCACGCAATAGGCGCACTTGTAAATATGAAGCATGTTTGATGGCATCAGGGCAGCTCAGATGCGTAGCTCAGGCTCGAAATCGATTGCTTGAATTTTTAAAGCCCCTTCTCGCTCAGCTTGCGAGGTCTTTTCCACTAACTACGCGTATCCAGTGTATTAACCAGGTGGCGTTGTCCTGAACACCCAAGTCTGATTCTGACACAAAAGAACGCAAAGTTGGACACTGAGGAAAGCACCAAGACAAACAGCGTAGCCTTATTGTGTCGAGAGGACAAAAAACAAAAAGCTGTTTCCCATCATCGTTAAGTGATGGGACAGCAGGTAGGTCGCAGCTGAGCCGGTGATGAATACCGCTCCGAGGGCGTATCTGACAGGTGTTTGTTGTGAACATCATACTCGCGGCATCTCCGGTGGGGTCATTACAGATGCAAATCCCAGTCGCGGCGGCGTTTTATGACACCTGTTCTTGTTTTCCAGGACAGCCCCGGCAAGTGTCCCGCCGAGGACTTGCAAATCAAGACGGAAAACGAGAGATGGGCGGACAGGTAGGCCCGCTCAGCTGTCAGCGTTGCCCACCCGCCCCCACCCCCACCCGAATTCCTCCCAATCACAGCTCTGCCATTTGTGTTCCCATCAGTCATTTTCATAGCCCCATCCCTCTTCCCTTGTCTCTCTCTCAATGTTAGATGAGGACATTGCACCCCACCTCTGCCTGATACTTGAGCATCTGCTTCTTTCTGCCACCGGTTGTCCCCGGAGAGTTTGATGCTTATGAAGGTTCTGTGTGAACTGGGTCAAAGAGCCTCTTCATTCCCGCACAGCTGTCTGGAAATAGGTCCCAATAACACGTCGAGGAAATATTGTCACCATAACCAGAGGTGAGTGCAGAGCAACCATGAAATGCTTTAGAATCCTGCAATACCTGCCAAGCACTGCATGTGTGATACATTTAGAGGTCTACAGGGCAGGAAGCGCATGTAAAAATAGTCTACACACCATTGTTATCTGGACAACGTGATAGAGTAAAATAAATTCAGGACAGTGAACCACGGAATTACATCAATATTGAACAATTCTGCAGACAGTTCTGTCCATTATGTAACGCTGTGATGTCGAGGTTGGTGTGTTGGTCAAGCAGGTGGCACATGCCGGCAAAGACCTGCAATTAACATTTTCCTTTGTAACCGCAAGTAGTCTTTTTTTCCCCCCCAGGTGTTTTAGTTGCCTAATCCCTCCCGTACCTTGATCATGGTTTATGTCCAATTACCACGACCTTGTCCCTCGTCCAACGAATAAGGTCATTGCAAAGTTTTAACAATCGTGCCTTTCAACTTCTCCTGTCACATCAAACTCTCCATAATTCATAGCCAATCGCTTTACGCTTGAAACTGAAAAAGTAAGAATAATTCTGACCAACCCTGAAAAATACCAGTGTGCAGATGATATGCTTTTGGTCTCTCTCTCTCTCTCTTTTCTTTTTCTTTTTGTTTTACATGTGGTCATGCAAATAAAAAGGTGTTCATGGATTTCTCCCCCTCTTGAATACACATTATACACCTGTGCCTCTGGAGCACCTGCTTTGTTATAAGTACAGTACAGTACTGAAAGCTTTAGTCAAGACCACCAAAGTGAAATTCAAGTAAGTGAGAGTGAGTGCAGGTGAGTCAGTCAAGACTTTTTCAAAAATGGTTGATGATGTTGACACCAACTGAAATAGTCTGTGTCAGTTGAGAAGTGTCCTGTATGGAATGGTGCGAATCCATGTTTAAAAACAGTGACGCTGGCTACCATCCGCGTTCTCATATCAAAAAACCTTTGAGTCTGCCTTGAGCTTCCCTGACGTTTTCATATTGACAACATCATCAGTGCCACTTAATTTACTTCCTGAATGCTGTTATCTGTTAAGAGCCAGGGGGAAGGGGTCAGGGAAAACCAAGGCTATAACTAAAAAAAATACTGGTCTTGCCCATTACATTCCCTGCTCTCAACCAAGTCAAACAACCCGCAAGAACAAGACGAGCCAAGCCTAAGATAACAGAAAAGATATCTTACTCAAATAACTCAAGTGTCAGAGCCCTGCGAAAGCCAGAAATACAATATTCTGCCACCAGCAGTTGGTTTCAGTTGAACATCCTGTTGCTAGTAGCAACCACTACAGGCACAGTTCCAACTGACATCGTTACATCTGCCATTTTGTCAGATCTGTGACCAAACAAATATTAACAAGCGTCTTTTATCCACTCCCCAAACTGCTGAAGCGTCACCTGTAGGTGCTCCGTTTATTACGGCTCTTTGTGCCTTTAGAATTAATATTATTAGAGCCAAAATAATCCAAGACAGACGAACTAATGTTCAGGCCGACAGCAGTATCATCAGGGCAGGGTTAGTCACATTCTGGCTTTGCTGTCTCTACTTCTACTTTGCAATGAAAATAACCACGGAAAAACAACAAATGAGGTATAAACGTATTTTCAGTGTGTGTGTGTGCGTGTGGGGGGGGGGGGGGGGGGGGGTGAGTTCGAGGTTAAAAAGCAAAGAGTGAAAGCTGACATTTCTGTGAAGCCTGGGCATGCCTGTGCTCCAACTCAACGTGCGTGGGCTTGTACCTGTAGGGCTTGTCAGGTTAAGGGGAAAAGAAGCCTGAGAAGATCAGAGTGCGCTGCTGCGTGCATGTTCGCTCAACAGCTTGCAGTTACGGAAGACACTTCACAGTCTTTTTTTTTTTTTTTTTTTTTTCGGCGACAGAAAACACATGTTGTAAGTATGAGCTCCAAATTGGCTTTAAGCTTCAAGACTCCGGACAAACTGCAGTTGTCTGGCTGTCTGAGGATTTTGAATGTTTCGCTTCCCCTCCGGCCTGCCTCGCTCTTCGGTAATGACTGACTCTTCTCTGATCTTGTCCAGCCGAAAAGCACGCTGCTAAAATAAAAAACCCGGGACGGGTTGTCGCGGGTGGTTCTCTCCTCGTCTGCGGGCGTGTGAGCGACTGTTTCTGACGGGGGCCTCTGTGATCTGTGCAGTTCTTATTGGAAGTCTCTGCCTCTGTGTTTCTGTGTTGTCTCTTGCGCTCCTCAGTATGCCTCCAGCTCCCTTTCCCTTCCTTCCTTTCCTCCCTAAGAAAACATGAAAAAAGGTCCAAAGACGAGGGAGAATTCTTTGAGCTGAACGCGCTCTGCGCTCTATCTGATACAATCCAAAAAAGAAAGGCTACATTAGGATATAGCTTTTCCTCTCATGCCTGGTCCCCTTGCGTCTGAGGGATTTTTTGGTAATGCATCACTTAAAAGTACAGTTCAAAGCTGCACTGTTAAAGCAGTCAGAACCTTTTTTTTTTTTTTCGTCAGATCAACCACTTTCAAGCAATTAGTTTTTTTTTTTCTTATCGAGAGGGACATCAAACCTTTTTAGGAATTCAGGGATTTAAGAGGACAGTAGTTGGGGGCAAGTGAGCTAAAATCTGTTCAAAGCCAAGGAACTAGAAGACTAAACTTTTAGGACGCCGGTTCTCTGGGCTTTGAACAGTATCTAAAATCAGCCAATCTGCTGCTCAGCGGGAAAAAGAGCAGGCCCGGTTTGTACACCTGCAGACAGCTTTCTTGTGCTTAACGTATTCATCGAAAAACAGGAATTGTACCGATTTGTCATCTGTAGCACTGCTTATTCCCACTTTACAGCCACGCCACACTGGTTCAAGGCCTCTCATGAACACCCCCTAATGGCAGCGCTGTTCTGCTGCCATTGATAACCACATTGGCCACATCATTTTGCAAAACAAAAAAATGAACGGGATTCCGTTCAGAGAATCGGACGGAGAAACAACTGACGAAGTCGCGGCTTGCTTCCAACGCATCGGCTTTAGTCAGCTCTTCAGCTGTAACGGCAGTAAGAACTGAGTAACGCTGTGCTGCCCAGAGCAGTCTTGTTGTTCCACCAGGTACTGGTGCTGAGGGCCAATCCGGCAAGGTCAGCCCCGGTGCTCCCGGCTCCATAACACACCAGAAAGAAGGAAAAAAACATCCAATGCCAATATCAGGAGGCGTTTTGGTAATCTTACACTGCGTGTTACCAAAACATTAACAGCTTCTGAATGTGGAGCAGGGTGTTACCCAAGGTAAAAAAAAAAATGACATACCTTTCTACATACAGAAGCTGCTGTGCCTGCCTGCCTGCAATGCATATTTATATATGTCATGGACATAGTAATCCCGTCCACACGATGTTCCAAATGTTAATAGCCCTTTCACATCCGGCCTGACAGTCTGTCGGCGCAGATGCTGGTTCTTTATTTATTTGCTTCACTTCTCAGCGTGTTCACTTGCTGTAATTTCTTGTATTACATTCTCTGCTCTGACTTATTCTTATCTGATTCTCTGCTGCAACAGCAGCAGCAGCAGCAGCAGCAGCAGCAGCAACGACCCAGTTCCCCCACAGGGATCATTAAATTTTCATCTAATTTAGGATTTCCGAACAAGTAAACTAATGACAAGGGGATACTGCTAGTTTGGCTGTTTGCTGCCATGCTGCCATAAATCTAACTCATTGCAGACAAGTTACAATTACAACTTGCAGGAACAGGATTTTCAGGTCAGTGAACCCAATCCCCGCTGTGGTTTCAGTGATTCCCACAGAATATTATGATATATTCCTATTAAACCACCATTATGTGTCCACTGAAACACAGACACATTTTTAATTGTAGCCTTATGTGCAATTGTGGAAAGTAACATTTGGCAGATTATACTCCTGCACCTTTTACTGAAATTACATTTTTTAATGCACGTCTTTTCCTTGCAACAGCATTTTTTTTTACATTGTGGAGTTGGGCGACGCCTTTCACATTACATGTAGTACCATATTCTACCTCATCATGACTTATTCTTAAATGTCAGTGCAATACATATATAGTCATACACAAAAGTGCAATACATATATATATATATATATACATATATACATATACACACATATATATACACACACACATCTATATTTCTTATTTTTTATATTTTGTACATACTTTTATTTCTTAACTTGTGCTGCTTTCTAATCTTGAATGGGAGCACCGGTACTGTACAATACCCCCCCCCCCCCCCCCCGGGGATCAGTAAAGTATTTCCGATTCTGATTCATCGTCGATATAGAAACATTAATTAGTGCTACTAACAGTAAAATATGTGAAAACCTCCTTCACCGTACATAAGTTGATAGAAAATAACTTTCTTTATGATCTGCTTTCATGTAACTGTGGTCAGGAGGGAACCCTACTTCCAGCGGACGACACTGACTGTCTGATACCTGCTATTCAATTAAGAGCCAACGTCGGCCAAGATGTGAGTTCATTCATCCTCTATGATTGGAAAATATTACAAAATGAGGTGGCCATCCATCTTTTTTTTTTTTTTTTTTTTTTTTTAATAAATTCACAATGTGATTGATTCATATCTGTTAATTAGAAGAAAAAAAAAAGAAGACATTTTACTGAAACGTTAACAGATTACCCATTAATCGTTAATTACCCTGATGTAATGTGTAGATAACAATTTGGATGTTAAAATTAAGACTGACTGACAGAGACACACCTCTGCCCTTTACACAGTATGCACGTTTTATGACATTTCTGCTCTGCAGGGCTCCTGTCGATGATGTTATGGCATGGGGAGAGTCACTCGACCATCTTCTGGAGTGTAAAAGTAAGCTCACTTATGGATTTAGTCCCCTCCCTCTTTTTTTTCAAATTGCTCCTCTCTCTCTCTCTCTCTCCCTCTCTCAATTCTCTGAACGAGGATATATTCTTCCTTCAAGATCATCAAATCCATTTGGAGATATATTTTAGGGGGGGGTGACACTAGCAGAGATAAGAGGCCTAATCTGAGCTGCCAGTGTAGATAGGGTGATTCCAGCCCGCTCCGATTCATTTATAAAACAGGCACTCTGATTGCTTTTCACCTGACCATATTCCCGGCCTCCATTTGAAAATGATGGCAGATGGGTTCTTTCTCTCCCTCTCTCTCTCCCTCTCTCTCTCTCTCTTCTCTTTCTCTCATTACTTTACCTAAAATTTATTCAGCTGATCTGTATATTTCAGCCTCGCATCAAAGTTGCTCCATTTCCCCCTCCGAAGAAACGCAGCGACACACAGGGCAAATCAGTAAACTGGAGCGAAAAATGAACGGCTGCACACGTGGCAGTTGCAATTCGATGGCACTCATGCACCTTTACGTCTCGTGTGATCTCAAAGAGCCGTGCTCGGGTTGTGATTGAGAGCCCCTTGGTTGTGGGCCGGGAGTGATTTGTAGATGGGAACAAGCCGGGGGCCTCTGGACAATATTTTGTTTCCTGTCAATTACTGTCAGAGTACCAGCGGTGATTTATGTAAAACAATTTGTGTGAATAGCACTGGCGCTCGCAGTTAGCTGCTTGTTTGAGCTCCCAGAAGACGCGCTAAAAGTATTTTACACCTGCGTTAGAGTCCATGAATACTCCCGTCACCAAAAAGAAAAGGTAATGGGTGTGAGGAGAAGATAACAAGAAATATAGGCGTGTGCGATTGTGATGCTGAGGCAGTGCACATTTGGGATGCGGGGTTTGGCTTTTGAGGGTTTTGAAGTTAAAAGCGCCTCCAGACATCCACCACAATACCTGGCAGTTTGCTGGGGGTTTTTTTTTTTTTTCACCGACGTCTTTGAGCTAACAAGGGATATGTTGGAGGAAGAGAGAATGTGAGTAAAAGATAACAGAACGGCTTAACCTTTAGCTAAGTCTCATTTTCTCTTGAAATACACAGATCTTCTTCTTTCTTTTTTTTAAAAAAAAAAGAGCAGGTTAGTTTGAACCCATTTTCACACGATTTTACGCCCCCGTGCCCACAAATGTTACGTTTCCTGTCGCAAGATGGCAGTTTACGATGATGACAGCCGAGTCAGTTGTGCCGAAGACTGTGAAAGGTCATTGCGTTGTGTTGAAAGGTCAGCGATTAAGCTCGTGAAATGGACCTTAATTTTAAGATTTCTTTGTCACGGATGGTCATATTCTAACTGTTTGTGATTCACCCTCCAACAGAGCTTCCGAAGTCCAAACAATATACTCTTTATACGTGGGAAAAAAACACTTTGACGTAATAATAGCACCTTAATCTGAATAAAATTTAGATCTTAAATATGATGGCAAAATTAACCACACACACTTTTTCTAACAATCAACAGTCGTCATGATTGTGCAGAGCTTGGGGCAATATAGGGTATTACGTGCTTGTGTGCATTCATGCGGAGTGGATTTGGTTCCACCTTGAGGAAAACGCCGCAATAACGCTCTAATTCAGTTCCAGCCTCTGTCTTCCCCTGCAGTATTTTGTAATTATTACTGTGTATCTTGTTGCAGGCTAGACACCCTGTAATTAAGGTGCAAACAAAGGAGGATTATGGCAGACTAGCCAGGTCCTTCCAAACCTTGTAATTCAACATCTGTTGAGCGTTTTGAAATGAAACTGCCCGTGTTTCAAAAGTGTTCCCGCTCCCTCTGCGCAGCAGGCCAGCTGGTGTTCGAGGACTTCCTGAAGACAGAATACAGCGAAGAGAACCTTCTATTTTGGCTGGCCTGTGAGGACTACAAGAAAATGACCAGCGAGACGGAAATGACGGCTGCTGCCAAGCGGATCTACACAGAGTTTGTCCAAGTCGATGCGCCTAGACAGGTACGGCCTCTGTAAAGTGAGACGTGAACGAAGTCGGACCTGTGTAATTTCAATTCAGCCTCAATTGCCGGCTTGCTCGCTGTCACTGTCACTCCTCCTTACAGTTTCATTCGCTTTTACTATGACACACAATGATGTTTTATACGGCTACCTTACCCGTCTTTGTCGCTCAGCGCTGCTTTTCCTCTTTGAACACATAGTTAACTTTCTGAACTGGCACACGATAATGTAAAAATGCGTAGAGAAAGCTCATGAGTGAAATGAAAAGTTGCTGTTTTCTGAACACAGATAAACATTGACTGTGCGACGAGAGGAGAAATCAGTGAAAATCTCTCCCAGCCGGGGCCAAATTGCTTCGACAGGGCGCAGAGACTGATATACGGTCTGATGGAAAACGACTGTTATCCGCGATTTCTGAAATCAGAAATCTACCAAGCACTCCTGGAACAGGCCGAACAGCGATGAAAGCAATGTGAGGGGAGAAAAAAAAAAAAAGAAGCTCATCCGACGCCTCTCTGAATGATTGATTCTGCACTTCAGCCGACTCTCCTTAGAATCTTTTTTATAAAAAAAAAAAAAAAAAAAAAAAGGGCTTGTCTGTCAGAGGAAGCAGAAGTGAAAGGCGATGCAGAGCTGTAGGTACGGGGGATGACAGGATCTAAAAGCCAAACATGATCTAAATAATGTATTAAGCAGCTTTTGAAGGCTTTATATATTGCACAGGCCTGTAATTCAGACTCAGGCTGACATCGAGCTCTGACAGCTTGACATTTGTTTTGAAAGGCAAGTATCAAGAGTAAAACGTCAATGTAATTTGTGCACACAAATATATCATTTGTACAATTAAATGAATTATTTTACATTAGATTCAATTTCAAAGCTCTACTGTGAAAAACTCGGCCCAACATGAGCCCCCACATGGTTTTTGATACTCCAATGACCCTTTAGTGTGACATCATTTAGGTCTATTAAAATGGTTATATTTGTTAATGTAGTTGCATTTCTGAATAATCAGTTACCGGCAGTGTATTTTTGTCTGGTCGAGCACCCATGTACATTGTTTCTGTTGGATATACATCAAATGAAAATGCAATAATGGCAACTTTAAAGCATCAGATACTGCCTCCGCTCAAATAAGTTATTTTTGACAGTAAATATTGTGTTAGATTCTGATTCTGATGATTAACAAATAGCTGTGTGTATGCAAATGCTGTGTGTGTGTGTGTTTTCTAATTTATGAGCATTCAAAAGTCCATGCAACAACAACAACAAAAAAGGGGGGGAAACGCCCCAGATTTAGGACATGTTTCTCAATTCTTCAGGGCTTAGGTCTGTATTTAGACTCAGGTTTTAGAGTTAAAATAAGGACTAGAATAAGGTCAGGGCCATAGCCAGCCTGACCAGCCTGCCAAAAACAGTTTGCCATGGCGATGGAGCCCACGGGGGCCCCTTATTGGTGCCGTGGCTAACTCACTGGATCTGTGATGAAGCAGTGGATTGCACTCCCCCTGGTAGGCCTGAGGGCACTCTCCACTAGGGGCGCTGCGTCTTCTACAGCGCTTTTTAAGGGGTATTTCGGTGGAGGACGTCTGTCTGTCTGCGTCCTGGTCCTCCACTTCAACCTTCATACCTCCAGGACGTGACTGCTGATTCCGTATCTCATTCAGTGCTTGGTGCATTGTCGGATGGCTGTTGTTAGGGGTTTTCTGGGGTTAGTGTATAGACTCTCAGGTGCCAAGACGGAGCCTCGGGAGGGGTAAACCAATAGCAAAGCCTATTAGAGGGCCTTGCACATACTCATAGAACCGGAGTTACATCCAGGGAACTGCTATTTACAAAAAGGTGTGTAATTGAACATCTGTGGCGCAGTCCTGTTTGCAGACTACGGCTCCAACTTTAGCACCATCTGTCATGGATGTGTGTACGAGGCAATAGGATCAGAGACCCAACTGCAGAAACTGAGGCGGAACCGGCCGAAGAAAGAAAAGACCTTACTAAACCAATGTCCAAAGGCAGGCAAGTCGTAAACAGCAGGTCACGCAGGTAGCAGATATCAGGCAGAAACTCAGGGACAGGTGCAGATGGCTGGAACACAAGTGCAGAGCATGACAGGCTGGGAAAGGGCTGGTGAGCTAATAGACACTGAAGGACCGATGGGATAATGAGAGGCAGGTGGGGATGATTTGTGATTTGTGAACAGGTGAGCAGGTGGATGCGGGAGTCAGGTAGCCAGGATTGGTGAGAAAGTCCAAAGGCATCTGGCGGACAAGTGGAGAATGGCAGGTCTGGAAAGTTCCCCAGAAACGCATGGTCCTGGGGGGGGGAGTGTGTGTGACTTCTCACCCGTCCTTCAGTATAATTTCCACCTGGGGATCAATAAAGTATTTCTGACTCTCGATTCTGATTCAAACTGGGCGAACACGTAATGGATTAACTAGAGGGCTCACAGTCTGGTCAATTTTGTATTAATGATTAAAAAACAGACAGTTTATAAGCGGCACCATATCCGACATGATGACAGACAATCACGGTAACTGTGCAAACTGTCGCGCTGACCACTGATAGGATAGAATGCCTAGCACAGTGCAGAGGAGTCGAACGCAGCAATATAAAATGGGGCCTCCGGTGTGCCCCACCATTCCCTCGTTAGGTTTCCACAGCGTATGTGCTAGCTAGCTATCTAGCCCTCTGGCCCCAGTTGCTTTGCCAGTTCCCCCTGGTGTCGCTAACAACATTAACGATGGCTCCATTCTATTTGTGTGTGTAAACCACGAGAGTGTGACAGTGAGCCAGAATACACAACGCCAGGAGCCTGAAACTCAAGCAGCTAAAATGGAGTTCAGCCATTGTTCAATTTGGCTATTTACACCTGTGTGTTTTCTACCGTGACATGTCAAAAAGTCCTCAGTGAAAAAAGGCTTATGGTGTTTGTTTTTTTCCTGTTTATCTCTCCTGTGGACTACTTCCTACTTCCTATACTGTTTCCTTTCTGTTAATAAAGCGTTTTCCTAACAGTTGGGCCTTGGAGTCCACACCCACCTTATCCCAGTCTCCACTTTTAACCTCTGCTCAACACTGAAAAAGGTATTCGATCATAAAACAAAAACAAAAAACAATCCCCAAACGGTATATTGTTGGTGCCGTTCCTCCGACAAGGACACAAAAATAAAGACAAACCCAGCTGCCACTGCTTAAGTGAGTAAATGGCTTCAACACTTGGGAACAAAATGGGAAAAAAAAAAAAAAAGGAGACATAATTGGAAAGCTGATAAACTGCAAGTGTCCTACAGTGTCGTGAAAAACCTAATGATGAAATATTGGGCCGGGATTGAGAATGTAAGAGCGCCACGGTCTGCTATGAAAAGTAAGATTTTATGTTATTTACAGAAACTGAAAGGTAAAGACTCCAGGGGGCTGTTTTCACGAAGAGAAATAAGATCTGTTGCTCAGCTGGAAAAAAAAATCCCAGCAGGAGTCCCAGCTTATAAGTGACTTAGGTGTAATAGGATGTTTCTTAAGGTTTTTTTTGTAAGGAAATAGTGAAAATGGCTCAAGGCTTTCACTAATCAGCATGGCATCTACAGTGTACTGCCAAACCTAGGGGGTCTTGAATCGGTGACCCCCCCAGCAACATTGGAAAGTTATCCATTTCTGTTGGCTCATAAACCGTAAACATCCGGTGGGAATGAAGTAAACTGAAGTTATCAAGCAGCATCTACTATGTTGGCAACAAGGTCAAACACATCCAGCAGCAGGTTAGCTTAGCTTACCATGAAGAGGCGAGGGTGTGGCGTTTCATTAGTCTCAAAAATCTGATGATACAAGCGCACAGAACAGCATCCGCGAGCAGATAAGCGTCCTTGCGAGGCACTATTTGACTATTAGTGAAAACTAATATAAAAACGATCCGATTATTTCGACATTCCGGATGTGCTCCAATTGTTCAGCAAAGCCCAAATATTCCTCTTTGTTTTCCTACATTGTATTATTTGTTGCACAATTAAACGTATATCTTTATATTAGGCTACTTTATACTATTTACTGCAACTTTTATCATGAACAAGCTGTCTGGAATGTGTATGCTGCAGGGATCGAATGAATTGAATTTTCTCAATAAAGTTTGGGGGGAGAGCACAACCACACTTTTTCACGGGGCCATCGCCGGAGCGAGTAAGACCCTTACACTAAGTTGGAACTCAGCCTGACTAAGTGGTTGTTACAGCCCCGTGCTCGCAGGTTAGCCTGGTTCTGACAAAGGTGACTGTAAAGTTCACTAAATAAGGTTTTTATTTATTTTTTTTTCATTTTATACTCCTGGAAACAAAGTAGTGAGCTTTAGAGGAGCCGGTAGGTGGATTCTATTATTGTCTGACGAAGCAAGGCTAGCTGTTCCCAGTCTTTATGCTAAGCTACGCTTACCAGCCACTTAGCTGTAGCTTCATACTGAATGCACAGACATAGGGGGTGGCGCTGTCTTGTGAAAGTGAATAAGCATATTAAATGTCGACCTTTTCCCTTCACGACCTCCACGGAAGGCATGAACAGAACATCTTAAACAAAAGAACCGGGGCGACACTATGTGAACATATTGCTGTGACTGAGGCAAAGCCAAAATATCTGGTTTGCTACCCACAGAACACTCAGAGAAACGGTAGCACGGTGTGAAATTTACATAAAACCTCCCTGAAAGCTAGGGGTGACATGGGAATTAAGACTTTTTACGTATTCTGTGCCAGTGAATTGGGGAACGTTGCTCTTGCAGGGGGCGATGAAACAATGTTAACATGTTTCACACTTTGAACAGCCACCTGTCTCTCTCTCTCTCTCTCTCTCTCTCTCCTGGCAACATATCTCACTGTGCACCTCGAACAAATTATGATGCTGTTAGCGAAACAAGTGAGGTGGAATGAATTCCTTTTTTCTTCTGTTTTGTTTCGTGACATTTCTTTGCCACATTTCTTTTTGCGTGCATGTCCTCGTGTTGTGTCGTTGACCTTGTGTGTGGGTTTTGAGTGCGTGTTTCTCGCTTTGCATGCATTAAACCTCCTTGTGTGGGCATCCGCAGAGAGCAGTTAGTCTGCACAAGCGATTCTGCAGAGAGCTAAACTTCTGCCAGTCTGATTGGAAGCGCAGCATTATCTGATTGTACTTCTGGCCCTGCTGGAACTCGGCATGGGCTTAATACTCAGGAGCAATAGGATAGGATAGGAAGGGTTTTCGGTAGGGGGGGTCAAAATGTGAGAGAAGAGAAGAAGGAAAGAAAATAAGTCATCTGTAATTAGAAAAAGGAGTGCAAAGGCTGGATGGAAAGAACCGGAGAGAGGGAAGGCGACAAGTCAGTAATGAGAAGAAGCAGGATTTGTAGAGAGGGGGACAATGAGAAGGAACAAGATGAGGGGTTAGGGAGGTGAGGGTATTAGGGGAGGCGGGAAAAGAAAGGAGAGAAAGGAAGGAGCGACGAAGGAAATGAAGCCAAACAAACTCGAAGGTGTTGGAAAGGACAAGGGGGGAGAAGGGAGGCAGGGAAACGGGAAGGGATTGACGGGAGAAGGACGAGGTGAACAGGGATGGATAGATGGATTGACAGGGGAGGGAGGGAGGGCACGGAGGCAGCGAAAGCTCCAGCAGGTCGACGTAATGTGTAATGTGAGCAGCAGAGGCTGAGATAATGCCAACAGGACTTTGGGCTTGGGGGGGGGTGGGGGCGTGAGTGGCAGCCGACTCTCTGCTGATGAAAGAGTGTTTTCTTTTTCCTCGACTACCTTATAATCTAAGGAGCCAACAGTGTTTCTCTTCCAGCTTCCCGCCAGTTTGTGTGAGAAACAGAGTGAGAGAGAGAGAGAGACCCTGCAGAGACCCTGCTTTTCCTTATTTTCTGCCATATACGTAGTATTACAATGTTGGATATTCCTATTAAACGTAACGCCAAATAATGAGGGGAAAAGTATGTAAAAGTACTCAGACTGCTCTGAACGCTTCCCTTCGTCTGGTGCTCAGAGCTAACAGAGCTAACGGCAGCTACAGTTAGCAGTTGCTTTCCAAAGCGTTCCGTAAACCACCGAGAGTTGAGGCAGAGCAGCCGGAGGACGTCAGAGGGGAGACCAGATAACATTTTCTGAGGCCCAGTCCCCAGAAACACTCAGCTCCAGCAGCATCTATCATTTTTTTTTTCCAACCTACTTCTCGTCTCATTTGTAGTCTGATAAACAGTAAGCTCATCACACTCAGTCCCCATGTCTCTTAAGTTACTGCTGCCGTCCTGCAGTCGACCACAGCGGCTCAGAGGCGTCCCTCTCTCTGCCCCTCGTGGGCTGTCCAATCAGAGGAAAGTGGGCTTTTAGGGAGGCGGGCCTCGAAGAGACGGGGGCTCAGACGGCTTGTGTCAGACAGAGGGTGAACTGAAGGGGCCGCATGAAGGGCCACAATAAGATAAGAAGAAGCACTTATTTGATCTGTGGATCATGCAAAGCTGCTCTGGTGGAGTCCCAGAATAAAGACATCGAGCTCAATACCTCCTCTTTAACAGTGAAAATATGTTAAGATGCACACTGGTTATCACATAGAATTGCAACTTCCTCGCAGCAAGGTCACCATTAAACCACTAGGGGTCCGTAAATATACTGAATACCTTGTCATAGCAAATACTGAGTCAATTAAAGGTTGTTGTTTTTTACCACTAGTACTACTATGGAGCAACGTTTTTACGTTATATTTGTATTTTGTGGTAAACGTCCTTGCCGCTATTCATGCTACTCCACTGATCAACACGTCGCAGTTTGCTTCCAAAATCATGCGTTTAGCTTATTCAGTCATTTACGGTTCCTGTTTTATTTTACATTTATTTTCTACTTCACTTCCTGCTTTTGTGTGTTTTCCCCGCCCTCTGTTTCAGTTTCAGATGAGTTCATGCATTGAATTCTAATTTGCAAAAGGCCCCAGAAACAGTGGCATGGGATGTATGGGATGTAGTAGTATTATCTTTTTTTTTTTTTAATTGACGCTGTGGACATCATGGGGCCTCAAGAGTAGATCATAATTTTAGGGCCCTTTTTATGATGTGCATTCAATCAAATTAAAATTTTTCTATTTTTTTTTTTTTTTACTTTACCAGGTCAGTAATTCAGCCTTGCCTCACACTGAACCTGCAGTACCCTCACTCACTCTTTACTGTCCATAATCTTTATGAATCAGTGTGTGCACATGACCACTAGATGGAGACAAAGATCTGGTCTTATCACATGTACCAGCCTCATTTGAAAAACAGCATATTAACTGTACAGGAGGTTGAACTACAGGTGTAAGTGTCATATTTTAAAATGACACTGGTGTGGGGAACCATATTTTATAGGTTTAACATTGCATTTTTTTTTTTATACTATTCTGTTTGTATCTTTGGCATCTTTGAACCTACACCTTTTATTATGACATGTATATTATTATTACATGTACGGTGTAATTAAACCATAATAAGTCAGCTAATGATATATGCTGAATTGTAATTCAAAAAAAGTTAAAAAAAAAAAAAAAAAAAAGAACACTATAGGAATGAGCTGAGCACTGGGTACAGGATTTCCATATTTTCTTGGGCTTTTCATCCATATGTATTCCGTTCCATGACTGGTAAAATAAGCGGTTAAAAATGTTTCATATTTTATTGCGTTCAGGAAACTGTGGTCAGTGGAGTGTGTTAAAGATTCCTGCTGACAGATCAGTCAGACAGATCTGGAACTGAAGTGTGACGCTTGAAGCAGGGGCTTCTGTCTGGGGGACAGTGCACGGCATAATAGGAACCCATCGGTCTGACTTCCCCTGAATCTGCCTCAGCCTCGTGTCCCTCGGCTACCGAAAGCTGTTTCACTTCCACACAGTCTTCTGGTGAAACGCTTGCAACACTGATCGCGATGGCTCTCTCTCTTGCAAACCTCAACGACGGATGACCAATCTGACGCCGAGAGAATCACTTCGGAGAAAAGAAGTGAAAACATGAGGAGAAGCACACAAGTACGTCTCTGAAGACAACAGCCTGGTCATGTCTCGAATGTTCAATAGTTCCAATGTTTCTGCTTTCGTGTCACATTTCTTAGTGAGACACACTTTTTTTTGTATGGTTTTTGCGTGGGTCGCTCTCTCATCATGTAACATCCTCATAAAATCCCAAAATGGAAACACCAAAATAAATAGTCTTCGTATGGAATCAGGCCATCACCATAGCTTTGGTAAACTTCATAGCCACAAGCTTCTGAAACTCCACTGGAGATGGGAAACGCTATTTCTTTCTTCTTCTTTTTTTCTTTTGTTTTTTGAGAAGAAATCAACCATTTGGTGCTTTTTAATGTTCAGTGCTTATATTATTTATTATCTGTGGCTGAATTGTTCCTAAATGTAGCTAAATAGGGAGAAAACAATCTGATCACAATAACATGGATGTAATCCCTCGTGTGTGTGTGTGTGTGTGTGTGTGTTTGTACGAGCATTTATCTCACATTTTAAGCCAATATGCCAACAAAAATGCTTCCACACTGTAACATCCCTCATCAGATATCTCATCCGTGAGAAACAAAAACCAAGACGATGGCTTCCTTTGGCATGTGATTCATCTGACTTCGGTTATGACATTTTACTGGCACTACAGTGTCACCCACAAAACATTTTTTTTGGGGGGGGGGGGGGGGGGGGGGGGAGGGGTGTAAGAAGGGCTATAGGCTATATAAAATATAAGTACAGCAGAATTGACAGACTAGCTAGTGTGGCTACTGGGGCAAGATCAACAGAAATTGCTCTGCGTGCTCAATCGCTTAGTTATTCCAGGGATTTGTTCTGGGCCATCAGTATTCTTCTGGTTGGCAGAAACAATTTCCACAAGCAAACTCAGACTCACTAACAACGAGTTGTTCCTTTTTACACCATGACCTGCCTTCAGAGACAAAATCTATATCATGTGGTTTTTGAAAAGGCCTCTTCCTGATAAGATTGTGTGTATGATGACTCAGATGGCAGACGTTCTTGTCTCAGTTCACCTGATTCTCACTCACTCACTCTCTCTCTCTCTCTCACACACACACACACACACATTCCTCAGTGCCAATTTTAGTTTAATCTGTGCTGGTTTGATCAAAGATAAGTCAGCCACATCTGATATACGACTACACTGCCCAGACAATCAAGCACAGAACACACATTATGCACCAACACGGGCATACAAATGCATAATACACTGTACAGTACTTGGCAGGAAGCAATTCTTAGTTAAACACGCGGCTTTTTTTTTTTCAAATCGGTAACCATAATGTGTTTCTACGGTGGAGCCGAGCAGTACACTAGTCACAAATCAAGTAAAAGTGCCATACTTCTCCATGGTCTTGCCTTGCAGTAAATGTTATTGCTGCAATAAGCATTCGTATCTCACAAAGCGCACTTCCTGTCAATCAGGCAGGCCAGGACTGATGAAATTTCATGCTTTTTCCAGTATTATGTAACGCTGATGTCACAACAGAGCCTCTGAAAACATCCAAAAGTCGGTGTTATACAGTCGCCTAATAACGAAAGGGGGGGCATTGCTGACAATCGGGAAATTCTGGTGTTGTGAACACACTGCAAAATCTTAACGAAACAGATGTTGCTACTTTAAAAAAAAAAAAAAAGGGTGGGAGACAGCCCACAGAAGACAACCAGAGAATTTTAAATATGAAATAGGTGTTTGGATAGTTTGATATGAGAATGAAAAGATCCCCCTCTGAATGGAATAATCCCTGACAGTTCGTTCTTGACGTTGGAAACAGCAGTTGACCAAGCAATCTTTACTTCAAGTCCAGTTAACAGCTATTCCTGGAGCTTTTGACCGTACCACACACACAGTCTTCATCAGCAGATGAAGCCAACGTGGACAAGGAGTCGTGGAAGTTTGAGCATCTACAGTTCTACAGACAGCTGACTAAACCTTATCTGCAAATGAGGACAGTGTGATGCCGCCAAAAGCTCCAGAACAAGCAAGATTGGAGATTGTGTCAGCGGTCACATATTTTGTAAAATACTCCTATTTGCTAGCCTTCCCAGAGTTAACGTTCAAGTCCAACTTAGAGACAGGCCAAATGTCTATTTAGCCTAGCACAGCAAAAAGATATGAAACTGGAGACTGAAAATGAAATGCTGGATGCCAAAGAGTATTTCTGTGTTCACTTTCAGTGGAATCATCCATCTGCACATTAGCTCCTTTGCTAAAGCTAACGCCTCATAAGTTAACCTTGCGCCCTCTGAACAACTAGTTTTATTGAGACAGATTTGAAGGAAATAATGATGAAAAAAATGAGCTAGCCAGCTTTGCGTGCTTGTTAGCTATATAAAAATAAATAAAAGTTATCTTCATGTAGGCACTGGATACCAAAATCCCATCGGTTTATCCACCAGAATCCTCATTAACTCTCCACGACCCCTTATGAGAAAAACACTTACTTGTAAAATCACATAAATAGTTACGGAATTCACCGAACAAGTCATGAACAGTGAACCCACCAGACACTTCATCGGCCTTCAATCAGCTGCCAGTGCATCATTACTGGAACTGAAACGAGAAACCCTGAAAACTATTAAAATATAGCGAGTGAGATTGCAACATAAATATCGCCTTGGACAGCAAAGGCAGGCGTGTTGATGATCCTCCTTTGGTGTGTCCACTTGAAAATAAAATGTAACGTAAATGATCTCGCTTTTCAACCTTGACGGTTCCCAAAGTCTCACTCACCCATTCACGCGCCGACCGAGCTGCCACGCGAGGTGCTGGCCTTCATCTCAAATCTACAACATAATCAGTACATATGTGTCTAAAAAATAACTCTCTTCGTTCCCTAATCAGAATAAAAGAATGTGTTAAGAGGTTCAGTTAACATCTGTTCATCAGCTTGGGCATGTCAGATGACTATCTTTATTTATTTGTTTTATTTGTTTTACCAGAGTTTTCCTTGTAGCGTTTCGTCAGAAGTTACCACTGAGATGACTCATTTGGTTTTGTCTTCTTCATGCTGTCACCACAGAACAGTACCGTGCAGTATACTGTAAATGGATCTTTCAATGGATTGCACTGGACCGGAACAAATCTGGTAAATGTGGTCAATGCTCTTCTTCCATACCATCTGAAATAAAAAACGGGAAGTGGGACGGAAAGCTAGTGGCCGTAATTATTATGACGGGGAAGTCAGGTGAGGTAGTATAAAGAGTGACAAACTCCTCTGTGTGGGGAGACCAGGGTTGATAGACTGGTCAAACACTGGATTTTCAAGAGATTGCTGCTCGGTTCCTGTGTTAAACCAAAAGTCAACGCTGACTTATTTTAACTTCCATAACTTGAGTTGCGTGAGTACGATACGTTGGTAAGTCACGTGACGTAACATAACTAACGTATTTATTTCAACCCAACCTTTTCCTGAACTTAACCAAGTAGTTTTGGTGCCTAAACCTAACCGAACTGTGAGCGTTTCACAGTGTTAACCACTTTTATTGTTGTTACCGTGACGACAAAGGTCCGGTAGGTCGCTGGCGCTTGGTCGTATATATGTCATAGACAAACGGCCTATTCTGTCGTTTAGGTATGAGGATGTGTCTAATTCATGTGCTACAGAGGCAATAGTTCGTGGGTGCTAAACTTGGGCCATTTCTTTTTTTCATGATACATTTATTGAGTTACTGGGGCTGATTCTATTAATCAGAATCAGAAATACTTTATTGATCCCCGGGCGGGAAATTATACAGTACTGAGCCACAGTGTTGACTTAATTGCAGTTTTAATTTCCAATCCTCCGCACATATTAATGGCACATTAAAGTAGGAAACATACATTCCCAGGTATTGCTAGATCATTTAGTAAACCAGGCCTAAAACAGATACAGTGTGCAATAGTTTCATTAGGTTTTCATGATATTAGTGTCTACCATCATTGGATCGGTAGGTAAGAATGTAACGGCAGTCATAAACTACTAGATGTCACCAGGCAAATTAAATGCAAACAAGAAAAATGTGACTTTTTGCCCAGAATATCAACTGTGAACTGTTCACAGTGTGTAGGCTCGTTGTCCAAGTGGAACTGTGACCACTTAAATGCTGTCATTCACAACGTTACGCCAAGTTCACCTGAGTGTCATATGATTAAATGCGAGGGTTGCATCGTAAGAAGCACGCTGTTCTGCTAAGAGCTACTTGTGCTCTCAGCGATCAGTGGTGGAATGACTACCACTGATCGCTGAGAGCACAAGTAGAAAGAGGAAATCAACCCCCAGGGTGATGAGAGATCATGACTCAGCCATTCCTCTTTGATTCAAGTGTCTGTAAGTTTATTCTGTAAGTTCATTCAGTCTTCCGAAGCCGTGGAGCCACGATAATGCGGGGTGCTGAAGTGGCACGGCCTCACCCTGCACATAGGCGCGGCGATGATCGATGGCCCGGCTCTTTTTTCGATGTCCAGCTCGATTAGTTACTTGACTCCTGAACTAATATTCTTAGATCGAAATCAAGTTTTACTATCATCTGCATAGAAACCACAAAGAATCCATCCAGTGAGATCCTTCTTTTTTTGTTTCTTAATGGTGGATCTAGACAAAATAAACTGTCGAACACCAGGAAGCACCGGGCCTCAACCGCAGTGGTTCTAACCTTAGGGTCAGGGGCCCCACAAGTGGTTGCGAGATAAATCTGAGGTGTCCCGAGATGATTAACAAGACAGGAAAGGGGAGGGGGGGAAACATGTTAAACAAAACTCTGTTCATATTAACATTTTCAAATCCTTGAGCTTTTTTTGTTGTGATATGCAGAGGAGCTTAACCTCTGGAGGACTCTAAACAATCTGAAATGTGCAGCTGAGAGGGAGAGATTATGTAACCTGTGTCAAAAGGCTGGTAATCATACCGCAATTGCGTAAATTGATGAAATCATTTGTGCAGTCAAAAATTCAGAGTGAACGCGCGAGGCAAACAGCATCCTGTGTACACTTTGTATACAACACAGTCCGACTCTATGGATTTGGGTCACTGAGAACAAACCCATGTGAAGTGGGAGACATGGTTGTGAGACTGTAAGCAAGCCAAACCACAGTCTCAGTTTGAAAGCTGACTGCTGCACGTCATCAAGCTTTCCGTTCTTGGGTGGCACATTTAAAGTTTACAGTGATAACGTATGAATAGGACCAGCGGGCAGAATATACCCTTTGGCACATAACGTCTACTGGAGTGGACAGATAACAAATGGAATTGTACACATCGCCTTGGGGGTCCACCACCTTGTGTTTGGGACATTTCACTGCAACTTAAATGATTCAAATGGCTTCCAAAATACCTGTCCACTGTAGCGGACGCCGTGCACGAAAGGGATCTGGACGGCAATCATCATCCAATTTAATGGCTGAAATTCACGAGTTCCACGAGTTGGTTTAAAACGCAGTCTTACTGGAGTGTAAAGTGGACCAGCTTCCACACAGTGCATGTGCTACTGAAAACAGGGCTTTTTAAACTCATTGTAACGCTTGGTTACCACTATAGGTAGTGAACTAGTTAGCCAGGGCTAACGTTTGTAGCTTACATTAGGAGGAGTTACGTAGAAGTTAAAGAACGTTTCGCACGCTCAATGGGCTGATCATGATGACGCCGAACGGCCCACAGTATTTTTAGCATTTTCTGAACTTTCTCATGTGCCTGATGAAAGTACTGTTCGACCAAGCATGCAATATCAAGGGTGTCACCCGCCGAGAAGTCAACTCCCTAACCCCGCACGTGCACCCACCGCAGCTCCTGCAGCTCTTTTTGCGGAAAGTTTGAAATAGACCCACTTCAGCATTCTCTTGACCACAAACATACCACTTTACACAATGGCGAGACCCCTGAGGGAATCCTGAAAGCACCACACACACACACACCCACGTTCACACCTCCACCCCAAATACACACACACACACAAGCACTGGCTGTGTGTGTTGTAAAATTTCCAGTGCTATTTCAACGCGTCACGGTTGAGAGAAAGCGTGCGCACACATGAGTGTGTTAATGCAAATGAGCACGAGTATGACATTACAATTCCATCTTTCGGTTTCTGTGCACGTTTTCTTAATTCATTTCTTCATTTCTTGATGTTCATTTTAAGAGTTTGTCTTTTTCAGTTTTCAGTCGTTCTCCTTAAACACGGCAACACTGCAAACACTTGAGCTGTCCTTGTCCAGATGGCACAGCGTTTTATGCAACTGAATCAATCCAAATCTTAACCCCCCACGACAGTTTCTCTACTCTGGTTAATCTGTAACTTAAAAAAACTTAAAATGTATTTTGTCTCTTAATGGCCCCCGTCTGTCTCTGGGCGACTTGAATCATTCACATTTTTTCCACTCCATTCAGTCTCTCTCTACAAACTCCATTATTCATTTTGCAATGACGGACAAATCCTACCCCGCTGGAATTTTACAGCTGTGAGTCAGTGACAACAGTAACCGAGCCGAAGCAGCAGCCACTTGGCATTTAGATACCTGTACCAGCAGGCCCTGGGCGTCATAGGTATTACTCCTTTCCCCATCAGCTTATGGGTGAGAGCAGAGGGGAGCGGTGCTGTTTACAGACGCCGCAACAGACTACCGCAGCTCCGTAGAGGACATCGCCGGGGATGTTAAAATGCCGAAACTTTTGTTTTCAAAGATTCGGTTGCATGAAATTAAGGATCTGATGCAAAATGTGAAGCGGCCCAGAAGGTAAGCCAGACAAACTAATGATGAGTAATGATTTGAGTACGGTCTTTGGCTTACTCTTCTTTTTTTTTTTACGCTGTTAAAATGTGTAACTTTAGGTTTACTTTATTTGCAGAATTGATATTGTTCTTAATCGAAGGAGGCATAAGAAGGACATCCAGCGCCTCATGGTACAAAAGATAAATGATGAGACATATACTTCAAAACTCAGGTAGAGAATGTTGCACTATTATATATATATATATATATATATACATATCTCAATCTGCTAGCTTTTCATTAGGTGAAAATGACTACTTAAATCTCTCCTCATTACAGTTGGCAGACTGACCAAAAACTCCACCCGACTATGGAAAACTTGCTCCGGGATAAAAGTAAGAAAAGCAAAAACGACAAAACTTTCTTTCTTTTTTTTTAAAAAAAACCAACGAGGTGCTTATTAATGATCAAATCCACAAAATCTGTTGAAAATCACATTTTGAATTTGTTTCTGCACAGAATTTCCCCTCATGACCTGTCTAATAAGATATAAACTAAAGACTAATGACGTCTTAATAGATTCTTCGCTCTCGACAGAATATCTAGCAGCATTCCATGCCTTCCTGCGGTCCGAGTTCAGTGAAGAAAACATCGAGTTCTGGCTCGCGTGTGAGGACTATAAGTCGACCGCCTCGCCAGACGTCCTCCGCTGGAAATCAGAGGAGATCTACCAGAAGTTCATCCAGCCTACGGCCAGCAGAGAGGTCTGTTTGTTGGTGATTCGTGGTGGAAAGGGACAGAGATGGATGAGCAGACAGTAGAAATAAACTCTGGCACTCTTCTAGCTGACGACAAAACAAATCTAAAAACATACAGAGATCAGATAAACCTTTCAGACTGTGGTCACGCCTTTTTTTAGTTTGTTTTGGTGTTGATCATGATGGATAAGTTGCCCATTCTGAAATTCTGCTAATTACAAGGAGACAGGTTTGCTAATGTCTCATCTCGCTTGATTTGAGTCAACACAAATTCCAATTTCAGTGTCATATTAGAAATAGTATGAAGTCATTTCTACATAGATGGACCCCTAATGCTCTGTTCGAGGTCTCCGAGGCCCCAGGTGAACGACATGGTTATGAAAGTGAATTCATGACTTTGGAAACGGCAGTTTGACAAATAAAAAAAGTTCCAGTTTCAGCTTTTTCTTGAGCTTTCAAACACACGTCACTGCCTCCTATGAACGCTTGCGTTTGAAGGTTTTCTGGGAGGAGAAGTAAAAGCCAGATTATCAAGCGTCTTATTTCTTGGTTATTTCTGAGGAATCAAACTGTGATTGTGCGAATAATATTTGTCGTGTAAAAGCCACTGCGTTTGACAATTTGCCGCATGTTCTCTCTCTGTTTCCTCTCTAGATCAACGTTGACCACCATATTAGAGAGAAGATCGAGTCGTCTTTGGAGGAGCCGACCCTCTCCTGCTTCGACGAGGCCCAGAAACATGTTTACCTGCTGATGGAAAGAGACTCTTGCCCCAGATTCCTGCACTCAGACGCCTACATGAGCCTAAAGCACAAATCCAGGACTCTTTGGTACATTTAGACGTTGAAACATTGAATCAACACTGCTTTTCTAATCCTTTTTTTTTTTTTTTTTATCTCTATTTGGCTAAAATCGAAAAGTTATTTCACACTGTTTGAAAGGTGAGAGGCGAAGATGGTGTGTTGATGCAATGTTGTGGAAAATAAAAAGAGAGAAAAGTAATGAGTGGGGGGGAAAAAAAGAAATTGTACGTAGATCTGGAAAGAATGTTGCCGGTCCTAGATGGTTGTGCGGAGTTGTGGAGAGTTGATTGAAATGCTGTATGTGTTGACTGAAAGTCTTAGCAAGTTAAGGTGCAGTGTACAAATGATGAGGAATGGAAAAAATAAATGAAATAAATTCAGAGTTTTTAAAATTCATGACCAACTTTGGACGCATCTCAGCCGATGGTTGAGGTAGTTCCCACTCGTCTTCTTAATATTCGGACTATTTCCATATAGTCAGAACAAAGGCTTATATTTAACTGACTGACTGTCTAAGTGGAGGTGATGGGATGGGCATGAGTCAAAAAAGAAAAAAAAAAAGAAAAAGAGAACTGTTTCCACAGCTCACCCAGCAAGGAGATTCTGCTTTTGGTCACATGTCTGATATATCCTCTAATTAGGTGCAGAGATGACTCCACACACCAGCAATAGGGTTTACCAAACTGGAAAAAAGTAACCCCGCAGTAACCCTTGATCCCACTCTGTTCTGTAAATGGCCTTATTCCTGAAAAATGTGCCTTAAAAAGGAGTACTGAGGCAGCTAATAATAACCCAGGGGCTTAAACGACAACACTGGAGTCATCAGACAACCTGATGCGTAGCAGATCAGCCTGAATGTGCTGCCTTGTTAGGGGAATAATCTCATCACCCGCAGACAATGATGGCAGAGATACACAAGTGCTTTTAACTTAGAGAAACAACCTGGAGGAGTTCAGAGTGCCTTTTGTTCAATACAAGTATTAAAAGTTTTATATTTCACTTTAAATAAAGACGTTATTTGTTTTATGGGTTACCGTTATGGCCTCTTCTTCTTGAAACTTTGGGAGCTTGTTTTGTTTCAACCACATATAATGGTCTTCATCAGTGAACGGAGTTAGCATGTTTGTTATGATGTGACCCGTGTCCTGTGGTCGTATCTGGGGGAAGAAGAGATCGCAAGCCCCGTCCTGGTTCAAAGGGTGGTCTTTGCCGTTGGATTTTTTTTTTTTTTTTTTTACCAGCCGCGACAGCATGTGGCTGGTATTGTTTGCACCTTGTGAGCCATGTGTGTGGCGTCACGGGCAAAACGTGGCCCCCGCGATAGCGTCACAACTGCGCAAGATGCGGTTACGAAACTTTTACAGGTGTGTCATTGAGATCGAAAGATGGAGGGGGGGGGGGTGGGAAGTAGTGAAGGGGCTTTACGCCCCTGGCCCACATTTGTTTTAAGTCGCGGATCACTGTTAAAAAGTTGTTGTTAACAGATGTTTGCCCAAAATACTGTACTTAGTATGTGGGTGGAGTCTGACCCATGAGTACTGAGTACTCGTGTAGCAATGTAGTACTCGTGGGTCGGAGCATCAGCAAAATCGCAAGATTTTTTATTTTTTTATTTTGGTCACACATACTGTTGCCGAGATCAAGCATGAACTTTTACACTTAAATCTGAAATCTTATTTTGACTTGTGTTACCTACTTTGTACCTTGATAAGCTCAACACGACACAAATAAACACAGTTACTGGCATTTGATTCCCTGCGGATCAACACATACGTAATGTAAGACACTATAGCCACCGTTTAATACATCTGTATATACGTCTATAGACGGTTATATATATATGTATATAGTTGTTTTGCCAACGAGGAAATGTACTTTATGGATTTTGACACAGGCGACTTGGATTTGCATCCCGAATCCGGCACGCGGTTAAAATATTTAACAAAGACCACCTTCTCTCCTGAACCAGTGTTGCCATAGTCGCTACAAGCAGATTGTATTGCAAAAGCGGGTATTGTAGGATACACAAAAAAATATGTCATGCTGATACATTCAATATCAAGATGTTCTGACTTGGCAGATGAGTTAGTAGTATGTAAATGTAACTTTTTGGGTGGTATCACAAATGAACAGCTTCGGGAGCTATCTATTACGTCAAAAGCACCACTGTCATTTCAATGTCAAACGTCAGTAACATTGAGTACACTGGGATGTTCCTAAAATGAATGACACGGGTCTCACATCTCATCCGCATCACACGGCGCGCCACTCTTCACACACAATCTGTCGCTGTTTTCTCACAGCACCAGCACAGTTACCATGGTAGCAAGAAGGAAGTGAGTACTGTCGATGGCACGTTGTTAGTCAAGACAGTCACACTTGGGGAACTTCACCGCCAGATCTGGATGCTACATGCTGATGTGGTGCATGGTGCTTTCTATACCGCTGTGTTACACGCAGTGGAAATCCAAAAAGGACAGCGCTCAGTTCACAGTGTTTGGTGACTCTTCGTAACGCCTCAGCACTTATAACCGTGTTTGGGCAAAAAGAGGGAGAGCAGCATCAGTCAAGCCAAGCCAAAGGGCAGATTGTAACAGAATGGCCTGGGGGCATCATTTGGGGGAGCAGGAGTGACTGGCTGGGTCTGGGATACATTCAGTCGTACGTTTCTGCCTCTTCTCTGAACCTCTTTGAGTATATAAGGAAGGAGCTGTGTTTTAAATCAGCCATATTAGCTTAGTACTATTTGCAATCAGATCTACCAAACGGAGAGAAGAGATAAAGATGACGATAAGAAGATAAACAGATCCTCCTTGGATCTCTGTGAGCACTGACCTTGAAACTAGCTGTAAGTGTGACACTTACTTTTGCATTGGATCTCTGATGGTAAAAGTTCAAATATAACTCAAATATAACCCACAGAAGCCAGACAATGACACCATTGTTTTGTCTACCTGTGCAATGTTATTCACTGGCATTTAGTTTTAGAATTAAAATAAATGTGTAACATTCTAAACTTACAGTGGCAGCTTTATACATGGTTTTTACACCAAGTGACAGTACCTCTGTTGGAGTAGCAGCATTAGTAGTAGTAGTGTTGTGGTGCTCCTGAGCCTTGGATTCTCAGCTCAATACAAGGCCTCTGCTCAATCGGGACAACAGCACTTTGCAACCAGGGCTAACATTTCTAGCAACTAACTGCTTTTGGACTAAGATGGCTTGTTTGGTGGGTGCCATGTTGCCTCACAGTCCGGTGGTCATGAGCTCAAAGCTTCAGCCCTGGTCTTCCATTTAGAGATTTATGGTTGTGTAACTACGCTTGTTAGGAACCTTTACTTCCTATATTCAAGACCTAACCACAAGCCTTAATCTTCAACATGATACCTTGTCTGTGTTGGCCTTGTCAGTGTCTACTATCTGGAGGACTGCCTAATAGGCGACATAGCGGCAATAACTATCGAGTCGGAAACCTCCGGAAATCCACTTAACGCAACCTTTGGCCGGGTCTGCGGAGGTGTGTGAAAGTTGTCTGCGAATTTTTGTTTTTAATTCTTCACACATCTACTTCCATTATGAAAAACCAAGTGCAACACCATGAATGCTTTCATGGTGGTAAAGGGAGACTTTACGAAAAGGGTGTGCCATCATCATTTTTTTTTAGTGTAGTCTGAGGGTGGCCCATTTGGATGTGGCTGGACGACACTTTGCACATAATAGTTTGGTGCCCCCGCCTTTGAGATGGGATATGCGTTTAGGATTGGATGCTCCTTCTTCAGTTGCCACCTGCAGCAGCTTCTACTTCAAACGCCAGACAAAATACAGTATGTCACACAGCAGCACTGATTTGAAGGAAACGTGAAATGTCACCGGGTTAGAGCTGCTAACGCTAATTTCGGCTAACGCTAGTCATCCGCCAAGAAACTGTCCAGTTCACTACAAGTTCTCACACCGCAGCTCGATTCCTGGCCGAGCGCCGGTTATTTCCCTTCACCCCTGTCTGCCCCCCGGTCCCTCAAAACAACTAACAGGCTGAAATGTAAAAGGCTGTGGTCCGTCAAATGTGTATGAGTCAGTGTTGACATTGGCATTGGATCCGTGTTTATTATTGTGGCGGTTGGCCTTTGCCGGCCATCTCTCTCTCTTATGTGATTTGATGTCAGAATTTCTTCAATTTTAGGTGAATTAGTCGCACGGGAACGGGTCTTAATTTCAATGTAAATGCGTATAAAAAGCCTTACTCTTAGAGGAAGGACGGCTGGCAAAATGTTCTCGCTTTTTGAGGGTTTTCCAAGCCGTTCTGTGCTTTAGTTGGTAGGATATTTTGCATTTTGCATTAGGATAAAAATAGTAAGGATTTCAGTCTACAGTTTGACCATGCAGGAAGGTTTCAGCAATGAAGTAATAACTTTGTGGCTGAAACAAAAGAGGGGTCACGATATTACATTCCGACCAGTATCCTAACTTCCTGCCGGCCTCGCTGAGTTTCTCCGCTGCAATCCATTTGCTGTTTCCTCTTCTCGCATGTTGCTGTATTGCATGAATTTACGCCACATTTCTTGTGTTTCCCTTTGCAGGATCAGCACATGTCGAGCTTGGTATTTTCTTACAAAGACAGAAATCCAAAGAGGCACAAGACAGAAGAGAGGAATCCTTCCATTTGTCTTCAACGGGCTTCACTTTTCCAGACTACCAGGACGCACAGCGCGGAAAAGTCACGATTTGCCTATCACAGCTGCTGTAACTGTAATTTGCATCTGTGCTGCCGGACTAAAAATAATGTGAACACAGCATGCTTTCAGCCACAGAGAGCGCTGACTGTTTGGCTCGTTCAAGTCGGGAGGAGGAGGGAGGGGAGGATGCAACGGCACATCGAAAAGAAAGGGAGAAGAATACTTAATAGGAGTGCAGGGCATCAGGAGGAGGGAGGCATACATGCAGTGCAGCGTATGAGCATGTGTTGTTTCTAACAGTGAGGTGGGGAGGAGAGGAGAGGAGGAACGGGAGAAGGGGGAGGAAGGGGTGCTTCCTCTTCAATCTGGGCTGAGCTGCTGATGTATCCCAGCAGCCCCATAGCAACAGGAAACCTTGGTATAAAAAGCCTGTCGCAGGGGGAACCCTCCTAAGTGTCTCTCCGCCGCAGCATGACCAGGACCGAGAGCCCGAGTGTGTGGACTTAACAAGACAATGCCCAGCCTAACCGTCGAACCACTCAACACGCAGCACTTCATCATGGACAGAGATGACAGGAAGAGAAACAAGAACATGTGAGTGAAACTTTTAGCTCTGATGCCGAGCAGGGTGAGATGCTGACTTTGGTCTTTGGAAACCAAAGAAAAGTTTTTTTTTGCTTTCTCTGCTTCTCGCGAAAAAACCCGTCACGCGCACACAAGAGCACACATGGGGACATTACGGAAGCTTCGCGGGCATCTCCTGGAAATAGTTGAAGTTAATAATGTCATCTAACTTTACCGCACCGCACGCTCTCTTTTCCAATTACTGACATGCCCAACATGCTTTGACGAGATTTGCTCGACGCTCATTTAACGGCAGTAATCCAGCAGGGATTACATTCATGTATTTCTTATCTCTACACAGTGGAAAGAACTTCATGTGCCGACTCCAGTGCATGTTCTCGCACTCATCGAGCTCTGAGAGGTAAGGAGACTTACGGAGTGTTTTGCATACATTTCAGTTTTAAAATAGCCAGCCTGTTCCTATCATTTCCATCTATGGCATCATGAAAGGATTCAAATGAACTAGAGACGCTATGTTTGCCTTGGCACAGCACACACGCACGCCAACATATCCCATGGCTTGACGTTTTCGTGTTGAATTTGATGAGCACGTCGGCCGTGCTTTCTTGATTGGGCTGCCCCTGTGTCCCTGCAGCCCCCTTATGCGGGGTCGCCCCAGCTTTATTTTACCCACGTTTGAGTCTCGTTGAGTAATCTAACTTGCATTCTCTCCCAGCAGGCTAAGTTTAGAAGATACCCAACAATGGTCACAGTCACTGGAAAGGCTTCTCGAGTCTAAATGTAGGTTGCTTTTCCTCCCAGGGATGAGAATACTGCTAGAACCGTAAATGATGTTTGTTTGTTTGTTTTTTTTATAGACTGAGAGTTTAAAGTTTTTTTTTGTGGTTGAAAAGCTGAAAGAGGGTGTTATACGTGCTTCATGCTCGGCGTGTTTTGTGGTTTCCACAGACGGACTGGCTACTTTTCGCAACTTTCTCAAATCCGAATACAGCGATGAGAATATTGAGTTCTGGCTCACCTGTGAGGACTACAAGAAGATCAAGTCCTCATTCAGAATGTCCTCAAGAGCCAAGAAGATTTATGAGCAGTTCATCAAAGCAGAATCTCCTAAAGAGGTAAATCCAACTACGAAACCCTTGACATTCACATTGACACTCTCCCCCTCTGTCTCTTACTTATACTTACATCTTTATATACTGTTGAGTCAGGTTGAAAAATGATAATACACATTGAGCACTGGCGGAGTATAGAATGGGGAAAAAAAGTGCCTGTTCAAATGTTGAACCTCAAACCCTCTCGCTCTTGACTCAAATCCCCTCATTCCTATCTGTCTGCCTCATTCCAGATCAACATCGACTATCACACCCGAGAGCAGATCAAAAGGAACGTCAAGACTCCCACCGTGTACTGCTTTGACGACGCTCAGAAGATAGTTTACGGGCTGATGGAAAGAGACTCGTACCCGCGGTTCCTCCGCTCAGACATTTATAGAACTCTCCTGGAAAACCTTGCTGCCGACGCCACGAAGGGATGAAGGCGCAGTCGGGGAGGGGGGAGAGAGAGAGCGAGAGAGAGAGAGAGAAAGGACACGAAACCCATAACTGGAATGTTTGAGCTCCTTCAGTAGGAAGGGCTGACGACAAAGACGGAAGGAGGGGGTCGACCCGCGGGGGGTGGGGGGTGGGGTGGGGGGGGGGTGGCACACGCAGAGGCCTCACACCTCGGGGTCGTCACCGGATCCAGAAGCAACCTGCGCTTTTGTCCCGTCGTGGGAGGATCCCCACGCTGAGCGCCTCACACCTGAGGACTGTGCAACAGGAAGAAGAAGAAGAAGAAGAAGAAGAAACACAACCGGCCTAAATGATAATGACCCTGTAGTGTGTGTCTGCACTGGATGATGAGTCTGTGTGTGTGGGCGAATTGACCCTCTCTCGACAATGAATGAATGAACCAGCGGGAGCGACCGACGCCCGCCCTGATGGTGGAGCTGCGAGAGTGAACCATGCAGCGGACCTCCTCTTGGCCTTCTTTGCAGAGGTGTTTCCTGTGCAGATAAAGACAGAGAGGATGTAACATGCAACGGTTATACTCGATAAGTTGTGTGTGTGTGTGTGTGTCTGAGAGAGAGAGAGAGGGAGTATTTAGTTGTAGCTTTTAACTGCCACTGACACAGAATAAGCTGTCGCAATAAGAGTTGGCCAATTATCTCATGACAGCACAAAGGAAACCGATAGCGGACGGAGGACTCAATAGTGATACGTCATCCTCAGTAAAGGGTTGCAGGAGGCCACTCAGTTCTGCAAGAGGCATCCTGGGACACTTTAAAAGAGATTTTTTTTTTTTTTTTGATTGGACCAATATGGGGATACAGATTTTTTTTTTTTTTTTTAGATTATAGAACTGCCTATGGGTGATATTCTGTGTCTTGAATATATTCAAGATTTAATCATTTCAAAACTGCAAAAAAAGGACATTTAGTTGGTGTTTTTATTTCAAGATAAATATATATTTTTTTCTGAGGACAAAACATAACCGCTGCACTACGGCGACTAAGAAGCTGCCATTTACCGGCCGGTGACGTCTAATTTAATCCCTCAGCCGCGCGTCTAAACCAAATCCTTACAGCACCGAAGTGTCAAGAGTTGTGATTTTTATGTGACAAACTATTGGAGTGGAATTACTATAGAGGTAGAATGTATCACCTTGCATGACAGGATGTTTTAAAAAAAAAAAAAAAACCCTTGTATTCCCTGAGAATAAGCCTTTTTATTGCTTTCCAAAGCATGTGGTTTGAATGTGTTCTTAGGACTTGATAGTTAACTTAACTCGTTTAACTTCAACGTTAAACAACGTATTATTTATTGTCAAGTGTCACCATTTGAATGCAAAGTTTGTTGCAGTGTTGAAGTGCTTGTTAAAAATGTTAGTTATTTGAATGACATTAAATTATTTAGATTGCCCACTTGGAACAAAGTGATTTTTTTTTTTTTTTTTAGTAACGCACACACAAAGAGAGAGAGAGAGAGAGAGAGAGAGACACTAGATTCTCTAGCTTCTGCTCTCGTTTTTTCACATTACAGCTTTCAGTGCTTTGGTCTTGTGGTCTGTTTAAAGAAGGAGCAGCACACTCTTAAAACATTACACGATAAAATTAATGAGATGTTTGCACAATCATTGTCTGTTATGTGTAATACAACAAGCCACCGCATGCACATGGAAACACAAAGCCCGTGCCAAGTTCTGTCTGGGCCCAAGACTTATTTTCACTGTTATGGAGAAGCGACCGCAGTGCAGTGTGTTGTTGGCAACAATTAACACTCTGCTACCGAGTGACAAAGCATATATATATATATATATATATATATATACCGTATATTCGTTCATAGATAATGCTACTGGTCTCTCATAGAAGAAGACATTCCACCTATAGC
Organism: Enoplosus armatus; assembly: GCF_043641665.1. Lineage (NCBI taxonomy): Eukaryota > Metazoa > Chordata > Actinopteri > Centrarchiformes > Enoplosidae > Enoplosus > Enoplosus armatus. The sequence goes on along the minus strand of NC_092186.1, from coordinate 24,708,589 downwards.
AACAACATATTTAAAAAGAATGTTGCTGATTTGTTCAGGGCTGACATTCACATGAATCACTACCATCAAAAACACATTAAGTGCGAGTCAATCTGCCTTTGGGTCAAAAACATTGGGAGAAACGGACTTTTCACCGTTGACTTTTGAACAGTTCGACACGTCGGAGTAGTATCACAGGCAAGAGGATGCACTCCTGCATACGCCATAATGAATGTTTGAACATAACTTGTTGGATACTGTTTAGTCTCATTCTGTGTCACACACACACACACACACACACACACACACGGACTCAGACGTTTGGAATATGAGTGAAACAGACTGACGTACTTCCTTCCTCAATGAAATGTTGTCAAAAACAAAATCTCGCAAAGCCTGTTGGTGTTCAAATGCATGTTTCCTGAATGCACTACGGTCCCACACTGGTTACAGACCGGGTGTTTTTTTTTTGTTTTTTTTTTTGTAATCAGAGACACTGCTTCTTTTATGTACTTGAAAAAAAAACCCAGATTGTATGCTTGGCACAGTCGGCATCAACACGTGCGACAGGGTTTGCATTGTTAGGGACGAGGGGTGGGGCCGCCTGTCAACCCTGCTGCAGGTGATTTACTGTAGTACAGGTACAATCAATTCATCTGCTCACCCGTCAACATTGTGTCAGATGAATTATGTGCTTGTTTTTTTTTGTTTTTTTTTAATAAATACACAGTTGGACGGTGCGCCGTTGGCAAAGTGCCATTTAAGTTGGACAACAAAACACTGACGAGCCCTCTCACAGGAGTGGAAACTTCATCGAGCCAAAACATCCTCGTTGTGCAGCGTATTCTTGTTATTGCCAGGTCTATGTTACTGGAGGGGTGTAGCCTCCATCTACATACAGATACAAGCGAATGTGTTTTAATCTTTTACAGGCGATGTAGATTCAGCCTCTTCCACGTACAGTACACACACACACACACACACGGGGTTGAAATGTATTCTCATGCAAGAGGACTGGTGTTTTTAATAGTAAGCAACAATAGAAAGCAAGTTGCTTTCATTTGATAATCTGCAAACTGAGTCCGTACAAAATGTACCAGACGAGACAGGAATGAGGTGATGAGGATATTTAGGCATGGGGAAGCTCCGGCCGGTGGCTGGGAACCAGCTAAATCAAGGCGTGCTATCTTGTTTTGTTTAATTCCCACACAAATGGCAAATGTGAAAATGACAAGTTATAGCCCCACTGCTTCTGAAAAAAACAGCTCTAGCTTCAAATAGCAAATAGATGGCAAATAGATGGTCGTCAAGGGTACAAAGACACACCCCTCGCGAGGCTGGTGAGCGGGGTGACACACTCCACCGGCCGTGCTGGTGAGGATGCAGGTGCTGGCAGAACGCTCTCGTGATCTTTCTGTACAATCTACTACTTCCTTTGGTAGGTATAGTCAGGCCTGAGGAAAAACATGGACAGGCCTAGGTATTTTTGCTTTTACATCATCTCGCTATCCCAAATCTACTAAGGTGATAGCCCCAAAAAAAAAAAAAAACAAGCAAAAGAAGCTTAAAACATTTCGAACACAGGCTTGACATAAGAAGCTCTAACCTGCGATAAGCTCTCAGAGCGACAGCTGAGATGCGCAGAAGCAGGAACGACAAAAGGGCCGAAGGAAAGCCAACCAGACAAACAAACAAACAAACAAACACCATCTAGGGGGAACTGTTAAACATGATTCATCGTTTCATTTTGTGTTTCAGCTGCCCAGCGCACATGAATGTGTTCACGCTCAACTGTCAAAGGTCAGCCCCCCCCGCCCACGCTGATACAATGCCATGATATACTGGCGACATCTCCAGAAAACAAATCATATTCACACAGTCGTTAAACAATACAAGACATAGAAAGAAATACCCTTTTTTTTTTCTGTTGCGTTCTTTCCGTCTCTCTCAAGTTCAAGTAAAACAAAACAAACATAATCCAAAACACTGAATAACAATTCAGTTCCCAACAGTTAATACTAATAGACAAGTGAGGTTTAACAAGGTGTTTCAGAGCAACCCATCCATGTGGGAAGAAGGTTTGCAGAGTGTGCGTGCAGAGATCACGCGTTACAGATTTTGCTGCGGAAACGAAAAGACAATTTCAGGGTATTTACTGTCCATTTGCTTAGCTTTAATTTCTTCTCACCTCCTACTTGTTTTGGGTTGAGTGCATGTGCAGCAGCCAGAGCGGGTTTCTATGGGTCTTTTCTACAGTCTGGATGGCCAGCACAGCTAGTGTGAGTGTGTATACACTACACTCTGCCTGCCTTGCAGGCATGTCCCCCTTTCAAAAAGTCATGCTGGTGGCCTCTCTTGACACCCGTGATGTTGTGCACATCTTTCTTTGGCGCTAATAGCCGCTGAGCAGCAAAACAAAAGCCCGTGGACGGGTCAAGAGTGCAGCCTGGCTTCACGACTGCCACAACCCCCTAACACAAAGAGGACAAACTCTGCGAGGCAGTGCTGGGAATCTCCTCCCGCGTAAGGCCCTCCTGGTCGGGCCTCGTGCCTCGGTGGAAACTTGGCTCTGCTCCTCATCCACTTCTAAACAGACGGCTGCTTACACACAGTCTGCACACCATAATAAACACACGGGGTGAACAGCGCGCTTTTCAGCCAGCAAGAGCTCCAAACCGGTGCGGCAGAGAGATCATCACAACACAGCAGGTGACGCAGACGCGTTATGGCTCAGATAATCTAGAACAAACTGATCGTTCTTTACGTGTGTGTGTGTGTGTGTGTGTGCGTGTGTGTGTGTCCTGATCGACAATAGAAATGCCCCTGGTAGTGTTTTCTGGGATATGTCGATGTCACACTACATTGTTACTGGAATCAGGAGTTCACAGTGCTTAAATGGTAAGTTTCTCAAGCAGAGACTGGTAGGAACTGACTTTCAAAATTCTTTTGTTATCCAGGTTTTTAGATGATGCATTCCCATTTTCTCACTTTTAACTTTCTGTATTCATCCACTTTTAATCATTATTCCTTTTGGACTTGTGTTTACTTTTCCACTGAAGTGTCGCGCAGACAAGCCGTGCGTACAGCACAACGGAATGACAAACATTTTCACGAGCACGGCTTTGTGTTCAAACAGTGACTGAATGGAAACACGACAGGGACGGCGTGCCAAGTGAGGACGGTGTGCCTTACTCATCTCGCCGTGCAGAAAAAACCGGAGCGGCAGGTTCAGCTGAACAACGCATTACGCATTTTGGTTCATCGTGACGCCCTGCCACATCTGTGAAAGAATGGAAAGCGGGTCTGTACGTGAGGTCAGGCACGTTGAGGCAAATAAACTGATCACCTGTGCTTTAATCAGTGTAAACTGGTCAGTGATCTCTCCGAGAATATACCTCAGACGGCCGACAGTTATTTGGTTCGCTCCTGAAAAGCTGGGAGTGGATCTATGTCATTATATAGACTTATGCTAGGCTCAATTAATCCGTATTTTGAATATCACAAATAGATCATATGTGAATGAGAGGAGTCACATGTAGTGACGGACCCACAGAAACCCACAGATTTAGATTTGTCACTTGGAGTTCTTCGGGCCCCCAAGAGGCCGCAAACATCAATGGTGCTTCAACTATACAAAAGATTTTTTTACATGTCAAGGTCGAAACTTACATTTTTGAGATGTCTAGGTTACATAAAACTAAGATGACTAACATTCATGCTTTACAATGTCATTTATCAGTCATCAGCCGCTTGACTACCAGCTGGCCAGGGACGTCCAAACCACATTCACACGGGTGGACAAGGCGGCCTCTGATAACCTATCGCTGCTGATGCCCCCTCATGCCAACAGCTCCCTCTAACCTCCTCCTACGGTGTCGAAGCTTCTGGGACTGTTGATTTTAATAAGGCCTTATGTCCGTGCGTGTTTGTTGACGGGGGGAGATCAGTTCTCCTAGCAGCAACGGATTCTTTGAGCTCACCCCCGGAGCACAGCTTTTTTTCCGCCCCAAATCCGACTGTAAAACTCTTTGCTATAAATGGTCAGTTCCTTGACTCGAAGCGTTTGCCGACTGACAGAACTGCATTACAATGCGAAGCTGCTGAGACAAGTCGCAAAAAAAACCTTCACTCCACAGGGGTGTTTGAACCGGGTTCACTTTTGGTTGAAGTGGAGGTAAAGAGGATGTTGCATCACCATCCTTGTACCAACCCGTCATGTCTCGACATGCCAGCATTACAAAAGCAATGCTTCATGGATCCACGCCCTGTGGTGAGTAATTCATTGACACTGAACACTGCAGGTAGTGTTGCAAAGTCACAGTGAATCGATTGTGCATCAGAGACGGCCACATGTGAGGGACAACTGCTCCTGGCAACAGGAAAAGCCACTTTATGGCTACTTGATTTGCATCTCTTTCATTTAAGAATATACTTCAAATTGTATGATAGGTGTAAAAGCAAAAGTATTAACGCCTCAGATGCTTTGTGAACGTGTTTTCTATACAAATCGCAGAGCAGCTGCACTTAGGCAAACTGCTCTCGAAATGTAAAAGCACACCAGGAGGGAGAACAAAGAGTTCCAGAACTTTATTTTAGAAATAAGGGCTTTGAGTCTGCCGTGTACGTCACATCTTGACCTTACGCTTAAAAATGGAAACCCACAGGATACTCAGGGAGGGAATGTTTATGCTGTGACAGCCTATCATTGCCTCGGGCCCCGGGAGTCATACCAGGCAAAGTCACTGTTTACATAGCAAGCAGCCAATCGGGTTGAAGAGCTGTCATTCCGGGCCCGCCCCTGGGCCGTCACTCTCCGGATGGTGGCTGGGGAGAAACTATAAAGTTGCCTGACAAGTCAAAGAGGGAGAAGGAGAGGCGACTGAAGCATGAGAGAGAACCTTGTGTCATCCCAAAGCATGGCGTTCGCTGACTGCATGAAACCCACTGACCTGTCCGCAGAGAAGAAGGGGAGAAAGTGAGTTGGCGCCGGCGTTTGATGCAAATGTTTCTGGTTTACGATGACTATATTACTATACTATCACTCAGAATGACAGCACCATAAAACAGATTTTTTTCTCCTTTTTTTCCAGGAGGAGAAACTGGAGAAACAGAATAGGATTTCTCTTGAAGACAAACTCTCCCCAGTCGATATTACACGTCGTGAGAAACAGGTCGTACAGGTGAGACCCTTTTTTTGCGTTTTGACCTCGCTTCATGTTAGTTTTAAATAAATCATTCAATTGTATTTCACTTCTTTTTTTTTAATTGAGTTTTATGATTACATATAATTGAACTTATTTTATGTTACGCAGCTTCATTTTTTTGTCTTTGCATATACCCACACTCTATATATCGTGTATATTTTTGCACCTATGTTGTATGTATACATTGTTTTATGGCTAAATACAACTACACCAGATTGCTATGATTTTTTTATGCCTCAAATGAGCTTTTCCATTCTAAACGAAATGCCCACGACAGCGTGGACATACTGTTTAGCAGAGTAAAGTGACACTAACAAATGAAAGAGTTTTGGCAATACCAGATATTGATAATCAATTTGCAGGATTTTGCAGTTGTTTTAAACTTGCATTGAAAAGTAGCGGTAGCCTCTACTGTAGTTGTCTCTAATACGGTCTATCTTCTCCACCCTCAGGCCCACTGCTGATGACGTGCACCAGTGGGCGCAGTCACTTGACACACTACTCGGTCATAAATGTGAGCATCACTCAGCGCGCTGTTGGCGCACGATTACATAAGAGAGTCTCAAAGGTCACACGGGCAACTGTGCGCTGAATGAAGGCAGTTTATTGGCCTCAATAAAACACAGGCTGTAATTTGCTTTGCGCTTGCTTTACCTTGCATGAAACAGCGGGTGGATGTGTTCCTTGGCTCATGTTATCGTCTTCACCCTACAGACGGGAAAGCTGCCTTTTGCATCTTCCTGAAGTCCGAGTTCTGCGAAGAGAACATCGAGTTTTGGACGGCCTGTGAGGATTTCAGGACCCGCACGTCGCGCAAAGAGCTGGCGTCCAAGGCCAGCAGCATGTACGAGGAGTTCATCAGAAGTGAGGCTCCCAAGGAGGTAACAGCCGACAGGCCTTCAATTTTTTCCTAAATACACGAGATATTCTTTATCAAAAATGGATGTCAAAGGCTCATAACGGCTGTTTCTTCGGTCACAGATAAACCTGGATTACCACACCAAAAACGCCATCGTCCAGAGCCTCCATGAGCCCACCGCGACTAGCTTCCTGGCAGCCCAGAGGAAAGTCTACAGCCTGATGGAGAACAACTCCTACCCCAGGTTTATCCACTCTGACCTCTACAAAGAACTGTGTGAAGCCGCCAGGGAGGGAAGAGGGCAAGCACATTAAGTCCCAGTCAAACTGGACGCCCAGTCCTGAATCCTACTTGTTTACCACAGTGACCATGTGAATAAAAGACCGCTTTGAAGGCAGCGCCTCGGGATGACAGTCCCAACGAAAAACGCAAGTCCCGAGCATAAACATTACCCGGCGTGGAAAATGCAAAAACTGAAGCCATTTTTAGTCCGTCCTGCTGAGAGCGTTCAACAATGAAGTTAGGATGATTAGGCTGGATGCTTTACGCTGCTGCAGGCAGTACACAGATTTCTGCCAGACGGGATTAAGGTTACATTGTCTTCACCGGGCCATTACCGTCACTTTCCTCACTGTGCTATTAGGATTTGACATTTTCGAGCAATGACGCGGTTCAAGAAAATGCTGCTGCAGCGCAACTGCAGTCGAAGCTGAGAAGGCCGGTCCATGTCTGTGAATGTACTTCTGTGCCGATATCCTCACGACGGGACTCCCCGCGTGAGCCCGGCTTTCATGTTGCTCTGTTTACTCGAAAAGTGCAGTTTTAATTTATATCCACACAGTTTCCACGGGCTGCATTTGGCCTGAGAATGTTCGTGTACGTGTAAATACTGTGGCATGTGTTGAATGTGAGTTTAATGTTGGGGCAGCTGGACCGCTCCAGAAATAAAACGTGTTCTTCTTCACCTCCTCAAGTGTCTGGCGCGTTCATTTCTGAATTCATCTCAAAGACGCCGAGTTCGCCGTTGACATTTGGGAACACGGCTGATCTCGCTGTTCAAATGTAAATGAGCGATCTCTTTGCGGCTAAGCCTCATTCACGCACACACTCACGCAGCCGATGGCGACCGAGCTGCCGTGCAAGGTGCTGGTCTCCATCGTGAGCAGCTTTGGGTTCAGTGTCTTGGGACGGGTGGGGGGGGGGACTTGGGGGGCAGCGCATACAAGCTATTACCTTTAAAGGTGATAGGGATAATGTGTTAGCAAACAGTTGTTTCTTTACACATCAAATAGATGAGGAGCAACATTATTATTATATACAGTTGGAGTCGTGTTTCTGGCCAATGTAAGTCAAATATTCATTCTCCTTTTAACTCTCTGTTGCCCCCACCCCCCACCCCTGAGAGAAATATGGCATTTTAGCTGCTAAATGCTCCACAATGCTCACCAACTAGTCACTTCAGTACTCAGTTGCAGCAACAAAAACATTTCTCAGCTTTTTGGAACATTTCATTCCTCTTTGTGCAGCTGATGGGGAGGGGGGGGGGGGGGGGGGGGGGTTCCTGTGCCATAACAATGTTTAAAGTCGTAAACACAGAGAGCAGACAGAGTCCTCCTCCGCCTGCAGTTTTTTCAGCCGTGAGCTCACAGCTCAGTGGCTGACAGTGGCCAGACGCCCGATAGGCTGTCAGCTCCCGCCCTCCCCTCAAACCTGTAGGCCTGCTGTCGTCGCGCAGCTCTCCAGAGCCATACGCCTCTGCTGGCCTACAGGTGAGAGGAGCAGAACTGTGATCTGAACATCAATGGTTTGAAACCCAGACTGGTTGGGAAAGTGTGTGTGTGTGTGCGTAACTGCATTAATAAAGGGTTACATTTTCTTTTGAATTATCGTAATCCCATTTTAACGTTGGCCGGTCGATCCGCCTCTTTGGTCCAGACTGTACAAAATGTACATGGCCGTCCATCCGATAATTATTTCAGACTTTTCCTCCAGCGCCACCATGGGGTTGACATTTGTGATTTCTTTACGTGATACGCCTCGACAGCTATTGGATGGATTGCCATTCAGTTTGCTGCAGACAGTCCATGTCCCCCTCAGGATGAACTGTAGTGTAATATCTTCGGTGCCCCGCTTGACTTTTCATATAGTGTCTTTGGTCATGCTGTCAAGCTGCGAAAGTACTGGTTCAACGTACAATCTGAATGGGAAAAAAAAAAATACTGGGTTTGGAGCTAGAGATGGACCCATTGTCCCTCATCCTGGGCCTCCCAAGCAGATATGTTACATCAAAAAAAACAATGAGAGATTGCACTGTATTCTTTCCTTATGCTGCGAGGACGAACATATCATCGCAGTGGATTAATGAAAACGTACCGACATTCAAATACAGACCAGTCTGATCAAATTTGAGAGCCCTACCTGAACTATGTGGAACCTGGTGTCTCTCTCTGCCATCATGCTGCAGGGATTTTCTTGATTGTTTCCTTTTGCACACTGGACTTTGGAACCTCTGGTGTTGTATGTATGAATCTGAGCTGCTTTCTCCTGTGGATTTCTTAACGTATCCATTTCCGTTCGTTTTTTTTGTTGTGAAAGCTAATAAATATATTGTTCACACGGTGCCATTAACGAAATTTCACTTTGTCCGACACTTAATAATTCAGTGATTCCCAACCGTCTTCAGATCATCCAATCAAGCCATCTACACCACTCTAGGAGAAAATCATCTTGCAGAAACGCCCCCCCCCCCCCTCCCCTTTTAGAGCGGAAGCATTGAAAGTGACACTTCCAGAAGAATGATGCATCTCTTATATTTAGCCGAGCCACTCAACTGAATTAGTTTTGTGACTGTGAGCATGTTAGCATGTTGTTAGCATTTCTCTCAAAGCACCGCTGTGCCTAAGCGAGGCCTCACCTCTAGCATAGCTGCAGAGGTTTTGTTTGGATTATAACCCCCGCACCCCCCCCCCCCCCCCATGGGCTGATTTTACACACGTCTTTTTCACACCTATTGCACATCGGGAAGTTCTCTTGCGCTCGTGCTGATTATGAAAACCCTATTAATCATCGCTATCAACAAAAACATGCCAAAACATTCGCTGGCTCCGGCTCCTCTGCTGCTTCTCTGTTTCAGATCATTGTGAGATTGAATACTTGTGGGGTTTGGACCGTTGGAGACAACAAACAAGAAAAGAATCACCAAGGAAAAACAATTGCTAGTTGCAGCTTTACTGCTCATGTTATTTTTCAAGGACTTTTCCCTTGTCTGTGTATGGAGCCGCTGCTTTATTTTTTTTTTTTTGGGGGGGGGGGGGGGGGGGGGGCTCTGAGCCTTTGTATGTGATAATGTGCTGTACAAATGAACTCCCCTTGACCTTCAAAGTAGGCCTACGCCGCACACATTCCGTCACGCAGCGGTCTTCGGCTATTTTTAAGACTTGCATGTCTTTCTCGCATCTGTATTGGCGTCCGCCTACCCACACCACACGCTCTGCTTTGTGTGACCTCGGCCAGAGATAAAGGATGAAACAGCGACGACAATGTGGTTATCACTGCGTTTGATGTCAGAGAAGGTATTCATGAACGCCCTGCAGAACTGGACTGTGAATGCTTTTTTTGTTTTGTTTTGTTTGTTTGTTTGCTCATCCACGTGGCCTGACCTCAGATAGGATGATAAAACAGACACGCTGTTCTCTCTGCTCTGAGCTGGTAGTAAAACCTGTGGGTCTTCTTGGCAACAGACTACTGGGATCAGGTCCAAGGAGTACTTAAGGTGTGTATGTAAACAATGGAGACCAAAAATAGAAAAGGGCCACGTTCTGCTTTTGGTCAGAAGACTGCTGGTACGTCAGACCGAGCGGGACTGCAGACGCATGCTGTGTTCAAGTCCGCCAAGTACGGCTGCTTCGTACAGTTCGAACCAGAAGCTGATTTACGGGCCAAATCACACGGGCCGCTACAGACTCCCATGTTTAAAAAAAAAAAAAAACAAACAAAAAAAACGTCAATATGCTGCTACGGGAAGCCATCCAAAAAACACACGAGTCACCAAACTTGGACCAGTCGCTTCTTAATGATGCACTTATAAGGACTTTCAGTGTGCGCTCTCATCAGGTCAAACGGTCGAACACAGATTTGAGCGCGAGATTTGTTAAAATCGGTTTTTGAAAAGGTTTGATATTGATCTTACCAAATACATACCGTGGCTTCACTAATTAATTTACATTGGACCAAAAACGAAGTCTATCCGATGGCTTTGTGCAGTGTTGTTCTCCCTCTCCTACGCCAGCAGGTGGTGGCAAAGATCTACTGCTAAGTCTGACTACTAAGTGGATTTATCTCAGCCAGGAGCATTAAGATAAAAAAAAAATAAAATTGTCTGCAGACTTGTCTAAAATTGACTTGACATCATTTTGGAAATCTGCCCATGAAAACACCAATCCACAAACATCTAGACATTTTATTATGAAAATAAGACAGAACGTAATTTGAGCACATCTTTCCTTCTATCATGCATTAGAGCTGATGGACACACATGGAGAGAGCATCTTTTTCTTTTTTTTTTTTTCTTTTTTTTTGCCAGACAGTCTCTCTCTCTCTCTCTCTCTGTCTCTCTCTCTCTCTGCTACACCTGCAGTGCAGTTCTGAATCTCTGGATGGTTCACAGGATGCCACAGTGAGGAACGTGCCGCAGACCATCCGTGGTCATTTTATATGAATATGACAGATGATGTACTGTATCTGTATGTGGCTCAGTGATGAAAGAGTGACCGTGGGGGGTTCTTGATGCGCGCGTGCGATTGAGAGGCTTCTCTGTTGAACTGCATGTTGTTGTTGTTGTTGTTCACTTGGCCTCCTGTGCTTTCTTGGCGCTCTGTTTCTCCTTCGCCTGGTGGAAAAAAAAAAGACATTTTCATCGAGAATTCACACAGGAATTAGTAAAGAATACTTGTTTTTAATGACTCTAATCACTAAATCTGGGCACACGCTCTGCAGACATGTCATTTTAATTACTGTAATTGATTAAAAACACACCTAAAGCATTGTAAAACTAAAAAGTCTTATTCATGAACATGCTTGTGAGCCATTACGTTTGCCCTCTTGTGGACAGAATAAACACTGAAGCTCTGGTTTTCTAAGCATCATTGCAGCGATCAGTGTTTTAGTAAATAAATGCCTCGACAATCTCATTATGTTCTTCCTTCCTGAGACAACCAAACCGAAGTCCATGTCATTAAAATGAATATGCATGTTTGAAGAAGAGGGAGACACCCGAGGATGTTTCAAAACGTCAAGTTATTGAAGTCCCAGACACACATGCACTGAAAGTGGATATCCACAAGACAGAAAGAAAGAAAATACCTTCTCCACCAAAGGTATTAACTGCTGGTACTCTGCCAGTGTCTTCAGTAGCTCCATGATGAAAGGAAGGTAGTTGTGCTTTCGTCGAATGTTTTCAACCTGCAGGAAAACACCAATGCGGGAAAACTGGGCATGACTGGTGTGTACGGAGGAAATGAAGAGGACCTCTGTGGTTAAAGTACATTCGGGAGGTTCCTCTACATGTATAATGTGCTTGTGGTTATTCAAAAAATTTATTTTTCACAGGAAAAAAACAAAAAAACAACACATGCACTGTAGTGTTATAGGCAATTTCCCTGTATTTCTATCAGAGTGAATGTCACGTGACATGCAGCATGTCATTGTAGGGAATGTGGTGTTGAGGTTGAAACCCACCTTATATCTTTTAAGTTTCTGATTTTCCTCTTCAATAAGGAGCTGGTACTTGGCAATCTCTGACTGGATGGAGCTAAGAAACGTGCTGCTCTGGTCTGTGTCCATTGGTTCATCCTGGATACAGAGGGGGGGGGAGAAAAAAAGGTCTATATAACCAGGATATACCCAGCCTAGTCTGGATGGAAAGATCAGCACTCTGATGATAAGACAGTTGGTGAGGAGTATTCTTCTGTTGATTAAACTCCTGTCACACTGCTGCAAGGCTTGCTTAAGGCCAAATGAAGTTAAACCTTGTTTTTGCTAACCTCCAGTGGCTGAATGTTCCACTTTGCTGCAGTAATGCAGATGTGCTCTCAGGGTGTGATCTGTGTACCTTGACCTCACCCTTAGGTGTGGCTGGGTGCAGGCGAAACAAGAGCACATTTCCGACGACACCCAATAATGACGCTGGGTGTGGCATCTGGTGCAACAGACTAAACCTTTCAAAACAAAAAAATGTCAGTGGATCAAGGATTTTTTAGCTTGGGGGACGAACACTTGTCCACTGCAGATGGGATGAAAACTACCGTTGAATGCAACACACGTCTAAAAGATGTACGTTTTGATAGAATCCTGAAAATGTGTCAAATGTATAAAATACTCCACCTAACCCTAACTTCCTTGACCTGAATAAACATCGCTACTTTTCCATAATATTTCAAGATCTCCACGATCCATAGTAGGGGTATCCCTCATTCACCTCAAGCTCCCATTTGGAACGATCAGTGTAATCATTTTGCAAATGTTGCAACTCGGCGGCAGATTGCATTTTGCTGCCACTCACCTCGGTAAGCTGGGTCTGGAGCTCTGCAATTTTTCTCTCGTATATCATCTTTCTGTCTGACACAATGGCCATTAGGTTGAATCGGATCTCTCCTTCACTGTACCTGAAGTGGGAAATAGTACCATTTTAACATGTACAGAATCTTTGCTTTATAGGGAAATGCAAATGTATGAAGTCAGACTGAATCATTACTGCAAATATTCCTTACATGAATTCTCTTTTGGGGTCACTACCCAGTGTTTTAAAAGAAAGTGAAAGAGATGCAAAATCTCACATCAACTTTGACAGAAAGTATTTGGTTTATTTTATATTAATCGAAAATAAATGTACAAAGATATTCACTTCTGTATTCTTTTCTCGATCACTGGGCGAACTGCGCTGATCCAGTCATCCTGGTTGCACGCACCTGGTGAAAAAAACGCAGATGGGATTCACTAATCCTGCAGGTGGACGTATATACAGGAACTGAAAGCACAAACAGTGCATTGTCATAAAACAGACAGTTTTAGGGGAAATGGGCCACGGCCAACGCGACAAATTCAGCTGTACACAGCAGGACCTCACACCGAGGGACTTTAAAGATAAAGCAATAAAAGGAAAAAGACAAAATTACATTTCTCTGCTTACCCAGGTCAATTGGTCCCTCTCGAAGTCCATCCAGCTCGTATAGTCTGCCGTTTACAGGAACATAGCTCACAAAGTGAAAGGCGTCCTCGTCCTTTGCCGACGACTTTGCATCAAATTCAAACATTTGCTGTCTGCAAATACAAACCAAACGCACAATCATGAAAAAGATAATTATCATGCATCACGAACAAATGTAGATGCTAGTGTTTTATTTTATGTATTAAAAATCCAAGAGTAAGGGAGTAGGAATGCACTCGGCTCCAAGAAGAATCACAACACAAATCTACGTCATATTATTTTTGGAGTGCCCAAACAAATGAACCAGCCTCACATTTGCCCGTTTCACCAAAGCAGACTGGTGCATTAAACGATAAATGGGCCAATCACTTTGTCAGCGAGATAGAATGGAGGAGCTAAAAATAACATGACGCCAATCAACGAGAGCTTCTCTAGCTGGATATGATACGAGGAGCTTACCTGGCAAAGCTGTTGTGAACTTGTCGGATCACTTCAGAGTTGCTAAGAGCCAAACCTTTCATCTGAGGAGAGCGGGAGATGCAGGATTAAAATGCTGACTGTACAACCCTTGCCTTAAAGACGGGCTGTATGGGACACATTATACATTCCTTTTTCAACTAACAAGTCATGCTTACAATTAGTGTTTCAGTAATATTACAAAAGGTACTAATTCAGATAAATGACTTATTAGTTGCTGCCTAAATAAATAAAAATAACACAAAGTAGCTTTGTCAAGGCGGAAATCTCTACTTTGAGATTTTAAGCATCATAAATCAGTTCAGCCTGGTTCTTCTGAAAATTTGCGGGTCAGACAACTGAGTCATCATGGTTTTCGAAGGTAAGAGGATAAAACTGTCAGTGTTCGAGATGGAAGGGGAAATTACAATAGCGAGTTCCGTAATGCATCACTGCTCCCAGAGGGAAAGCAGTTTTAACATTATTTTTAGACAGCGTAATGAATAATGTATTACTTATCATTTGAGTCAAAGTCAAATGCTGGTGTCACTTAAATTAAAAAAAGGGAAGGTTTGGATATGGATAAGGAAACACCTGAACCTAATGCACATAATTTAAAATGGAAATTTAAAATAAAAACAACCAAAGCCACAGTTGGTTTTTTTTCTTCCCCCAATTCAACAGAAAAATACCATGAACGTACAGCAGCGTCGAAACTCTGTGAAAACTCTCTGAACTCCGTCAGTGTGTCTCCAAGCAACATGTCAGAGTGGGAGCAGTTGAGCAGAACGCTGACTATTGCCTGGGTGGCGCAGGCGTTGTTAATGACCTGAAAACATACAGACACACACAAATACACAGGTCACTGATTGGACAGACAAAAGAATCCCCTTACTGATGCATGATATGCATCTAAAAGCACCCGCGTTGTAAACTGAGTGATCAGACCTTAAGAAGCGGCAGTTTATGCAAATCTCTGTGACAGCAAAGTTTCAAATAAATACTTGTGTCCGTATAGAGCAAGGTCTTCCTATATCTGTGTAAGAAAGAATAATCCCCTGAGGAGAAGCATCCTCACACTTCGTTGTGGGCTGTGTGCTTAATGTCAGAGAACCAGTCAATTAAGAAGCCCAGCAGATCATTACCTAATGTCTAATATCCCACTTGGCTGGAAAAACTCTGCACTATAACAACTTGTATTCCACTTCGGTTTCTCCTTTGTTCTGGTCAGTGTGGTTACTGGGCGGTTAGATATTTTTACTCTGCATTGTGATCTTTCTTTTGGAACTACACTGCAGCACTTCAGATATTGAGACAAGCATTGCACAAGCAGATATAGGCTGGCATTTTCTTGGCTATGGACTGCAAAATAATACCTTGCTAGTGTTAAAATGTTCAGCATTTAGGTTTTTAAAATGACAAAGCTAAGCAAACCTGTTTCGCAAAGAAGATGTGGTCGAGCCTCGAATCTTGAACGATTGATCCTGCTGGCTCTTCACCTGGCTGCCACTTGAACAGGAAAATCAATCCATGAACTGGTCTGGAAGACAACAGGTACATTTAACACGCCCATCCGTCTCAGGGAGCATGCAATACAACGAAGCTGCAAGTGTGAACATACTTCAAGTTGTCAAAGTTCTCTGGCTCCATGCTCCATATCTCTTCAACCTGGGCGCCTTTGCAACCTGACAGGGACAAGTAAAGCATCAAACATTGACTCACACGTTGTAGTAATAGTAGTAGTAGTAGTAGTAACTGTGTAAGTAGCGTTAAGGTGTACCCGGCCGTGAACTGACCGAGCAGCTTTTCACGACACATGTCCTCATTCATGAGTGTGGATTTGTTTTCACTCGCCGTTGTTTTGAACGCTGAGTAATGCTAGCCAGTTAGCTTGCCTTATGAGGTTCGCTAAGGCTGACCATTTATTACATGCACGTATTTGGCTGTTGAGAATGCACGACCTTTTAAATATTTTGGTTTCATCCTCGTCCAGCCATTTTTTTTTCTCATTTGAGCATTGGGTTATTAGTCATTTAGAAGGTACCGTTCGCTTTACAGCGGCTAACTAGCGCGCTAGCGCTATTCGGATAGCCACATCACAGTGAATGAGCAGTTAGCGTTAAGCTACGTTTACAAGTCTCACTCACCAAATCCCTTTATCAGTTCTGTGAACACGCCGGGGTCACTCTCCATCAGACACCACTCTCCTGCGCTTCCAGCCATTCTTTACACTGTCGTTTATTCAACCTACCGTGCACATATACAGGATGCTAATATCCTATCTTAGCAGTAAGCCCGCTAGTCAAGCTAATTTCACTGGAGTGACCTCACCGTGATGCTGTGCTATGAGGGCAAACTGGGAGCGCGCGTTTTATTTCACAGCGGACACCATAGGAAGGCGACGAATATTTGATAAAAACCTCTCGTTCCAAACATTGGCGACAGGCATCTTTTTTAGATACATACACACATCTATGTATCCAAAGACAAGACTGAAAATGAATATGCCATGACTACAAAATACCTTTATTATTAGCTAGAACCAAATCCCGCCCTCCATCGAGGACAAGTGTAACAAATGAAGCACTCTTCGGTGAAACGCTGATAGTGGACCTTCATTCATATTTATTAATAATTATAAATACACATTCAAGGCATTGAGGAAAGTTGTTGTGACTTAATATATACGCCGATATATCTACATATGTATAACACTGACTGCATTAGGATATTCATACACTTTAGTAAACCAACCACCATATCAAAGATATTCAGAGACAAACACAACTACTGCTAGTCTACAGATACACTGACATAGAAAATGCTTTGCCAAGCAAGTAAAAAAGATACAGTACTGTATTTTTCACAGTCAATGCAAATAACATTTCTCAATAAGATCCAATGTTCAGATATTTAGCACAATAAAAATGTGCTAATCATACAAAAATCTGTAGTTCTTACAAGATAAGTATTGAATCAAACGGTCAATACTTGACAATCCAATGAGGTTCAGTTTGATGTTGCTTGGTGCCTAAAGAGATCATGCTTTTTTTTTTATGACTGTAATATTGTTCACTACAATATCCATGCAGAAGAGTATGAGTAGTATAAGAAGTAGTTCCACTATTCACAGGTTTTGTTTAAAAGATGGCAGCTTTAATAATAGTAATAACAATAATAATAATAATACTGTACATCCCTGGATGAAAATGTATGTAGCTTAACATTAAGTGGCCAATGCACATAGATAAATTAATAACATAGAGGTACTCAAGCAATGTACAACTTGTAGCACGAGATCGAGCAAACATTTTGCAAATACAGGATTGAAAAAAACTACAAGAACGGTTAGTCATTTGGCAGACTCAAACTGTCCGCTGCCCGAGCCTTCGGAGCCGGCCGCAGCACAGCAGGGAGCACACTGTTCGATCAGGGGCACCAACTTTCCCTGCTGATGGAGCTGTTTGGTATCAGAGCCACCCCCGATGCAGTTTCCGTTAATGAAGACTCTCGGCACCTGAACACACAAATCATGTCACAACATTAGCACGGTGCGAATGAGTAGTTCTTAAAAAAATAAATGGAGGTGTAAGTGCAGTGTTACATCTTGAACACTTCAAGCTTTATGAGCCACCTCAAGCTGCAGCCCTCTGGCTTCCACAACATCCTGCCATTAAACTACAAACTGCCTAAAGAGTTCAGCATTTAAAACCTTCTTTTTTAAAAAAAAAAAAAGGTGAATTGCTACAAATAATTTTGTCATTTGGCTCCGCCTTTACCAATATCTGTTCTAATTGTTATTAACTTTCATCAACCTGTTTCAATTGAGATGTCCCGAGCCGATCCACAGGATCGGCATCAGGGCCAATCCAAGCATAATTTAATGGATCATATCGACTAAAATATCAACTCCTTTCTTTACTGAACTCTACTGTGTTTTGTCCACCTCAGCCTGCTCACCTTTAGAGACGGCCACACTCAACAGTGCAGCATTTCGCTTGGATGCCAATGAAAAATTAGAGCTCCTCTATCCTGGACTGACAAAATAACTCAAAATAACTCTCTTATTAGCGAAGAGCAGTGTATAAAACATTCAGCTAGCGTCTCATTTTTAGCAGCAGAGGTATCCACTGTCTGTATATTAATGTTTATTTCTTAAGCAACTGGAAAAGCAATTTGCATATTGTAACTGAGGGTTCTCAGTGTATATTATGCAGTGTTTATGTACAGGTGACCTTTCCCCAAACATGTAATTGTGCCTATATACTTTCAGAACAATTTCATACTGGAAGATCTGTGTTAAACTAAATATTCAAATCATTACTATCAAAATATTATCACCATTAAAAGTATATATTTGCTATCATTAAAGACTATTATGTGAAAAAGATCAACTTGCTCTGGGGTCCTTACCTTGACTCAAAATAGCTGAATCTGAGTATGAATCTGAGATAAAGACCAGCGCAAGTTCTAATTCTTGGCAGCAGTCCTAACAAAAACACTAGTCAAGTCAACCTCAATTCAGCTGACAGAACAAACAAGCTGTGAAATGTGCATGTTTTGATTCTTTTTTCAACAGATGTTAAATAGTTAACTTTAAATTCCGATCCCAACATACACCATGAGGCTCTTACCGTTCTGGCACCCGTCATCTGAGCTAAGGCCTCTTGCAGTCTCCTCCCATCATTGTGTTCATCCAGTTCAATCACTTTGTACGTCGCACCAATTTCATTGAACACATTCTTGGCCATTTTGCAATAAGGACAGGTGGTCTTCGAAAATATCACAACGCAGTTCTGTGACACCACCTCCTGAAAGGTCAGGCAAAAATAAAATTTAATTGAATAAGAGCAGAACACAGAAATAAGGCCGCACATATCAGACCTCAAGTCAGTTGCTAGGCAAAGGCAAAAGGAACCCATAACTGCAATTTTATTCAATATTTCCATGGTTCATTTTTAGTCAGTGGGTAAACTGGTGCAGATGATACATAAACAGAGCTTGATGTGTTCATGGTCTGCAATCCAACCACTTTCTAAATCATACATTTTCTAAATGCTACAATTCAAATTGAACCCTCGCTTCACCTTACGGGAAATGTAGACTTTGGCTAAATAATCAGCAAGGGTCTGGGAATTAGCTTCAAAAACGTGCTTACATTTCAAGGCCTCGTCTGTTACAGAGTTCCAGACACTCATTTTGGGTCCACTTCATACCAGACCTGAAAGCATCTACTTACCCGAACATACTGTAAACAGGATGTGCTGGACAGACCCACTGCAGTGGAGGATGTAAAATTCCCCATTCTGAAAAGGACAAAACACAACATTGGAGCACACAGTATTTGGTCCACTGTTAGAATCTCACGGAATCCAACTGACAACACTAGCAAGCATCAACACCATGGCCAGATTCATGCAATAACCTTCGACACTTGAAGATATCACAGGTAGAGACGGACTGAAGGCTAATAATTAGCATCAACATGATATCTAAGTGGAGGATAACTGCTGGTCTCAGGATACCCATGCGCATAGTAAAAGTCCTAGCAACTGATTTTTTTTTTTTTTTTAACCACGACTTAAATAACGTTCTTTTACTCCGTTATAACGCTTGGTCTACAGCTGCAGTAAGGTTTATGTGCTAGGTAATCCAGGATTAGGAGTGACACATGCTCTTCACTCGCACTGGTAATTAGCTTAGATTTGATGTGGGTAGGCGACATACCAAACTCCATTGGAAATATGGCATTATTAAGAAGGTAAAAAAAATAAATAAAAAAAAAAGTTAGTACAACGTGGCTGTAAATGGTTTAATGAAACGCGACCACCTTGTTGTACATTCGGTATACACTTGACACACCTCCCGGTAGTTGTTTCAGTTATATCTAAATGTGTTTAATTGCTTCACTGCCGCACACCGCGAGGCATTTGGTGAAACGACACGAACGGAGGTGACGTTAGCTAACGTTGACAACAACAAGCACGCCGACGGTGAAGGTTGAATTTCTGTGAAATAACGGATAGTTAAATGCTCGCATGCGTGCCGAATTTACCAGAGGAATCTGTTGAGACGTAAAGAGTACAAGTCGTGCGCGTATGCCGATGAGCAAGGCAATTTCAAATAGATTAAACTTTTAAATATGCATGATTATGAAACACCTCTGCTCGACATGGTAAAAGGTACGTTAAGCATGCGGCAGTGAATGCGCTAAATTAAGGTAACTTAAATTAGCCTTTTCGCCCTCTGTGAAGCGACGTTGTACTTATATTTCCATGGGTGCAAGCGTTTCTTTTTTATAATGGCCTGTGGTGGATTTATTAAACTAGCTAACTATACCATATTTTTAGTCAAGCTAGCGGGAATGACCTTCGGCAGCCGGTCCACGCCACCCTGGGAAGACATCCTGCTCGAGCAAACATGGAGACAAAGTAACATACGGCCAAAAAAGAATCGAGCTGTTGGCCTGGATGAAACATGCGGTTAGTGAGCGAACAGGTCTGAAGTTACACACCGCCTGGCTGCTACGGTACGCTCGCTTTCGCCCCTTATTTGCACTGTTTACGCCCGAAGCCTACCTTACGTGACCAGACCGGAAGTAGTTTCTGACGCAAGCCGCGGTTTCAACGTAACGCCCATAACGTCAACATCGAAAGTGTGCTTTTTAAACCTTCCGCACAGACAGGTCGCTACGCTAAAGGCGTTGTATTTGCAAAAGAAATAATTTACTGGTGGGTGTAAAGTCCCTGTCTCACCAAAACTTTAAATCTTTCTAATTAAGCATTAAAGTGAACCGTTTTTTGCATTTTATGAATATCAGATCCACGCATGCTAGAAATGTTATGACACTGCACATTTCATGAATGTTTTTTAAAATTAAACTTGGAGTATATACATCCCATATACAGTAGATTACTTTTTTGCCATACTTGATGTTTATCCTGGTATAACTAAAATGTGTTTCTAATGCAGTGATGGGGCCCGAGCTCACAGATGTAGATATAGAGTAGCCTCCATACTGAAAGAGGAAGAGAGTGCACCAAAACACAGCGTGTACTCAGTCAGGATTAGTAGCAGATTCTTACAGGATTGAGTAATACGTAATAGTCATATTACTAATAGGTCATCACCTGCGCTGAGTGCGA
Source organism: Enoplosus armatus (assembly GCF_043641665.1). NCBI lineage: Eukaryota > Metazoa > Chordata > Actinopteri > Centrarchiformes > Enoplosidae > Enoplosus > Enoplosus armatus. The sequence goes on along the minus strand of NC_092186.1, from coordinate 24,687,742 downwards.
GGGCAAAGAAACCAGTGGGATTCCAGCAGACAGTAGAGAAAACATCCCTTTGTCATCACACTCTCGTTTGTACAGCACAGGCACCAACGCTGGCACAAATGCAGATTATTTCCTCCTTTATCCTCAAAGGTGTTCGTTTCCCCTCCTCCTTCAAATGCGGGAGGAAATGCATTAGTTCAGGAGTAACTTTTTCCCATTTACCGTGTTCTCCCAGAATAGGCTCACAGGCTCGGGGAATCAATCCCAAATCTAAAGATATCTGATGAGGCAGCACAGGAGCGCTTCACTTCAAATACCTTTATTTTTATTTTTTTTTCAAAGCCAAGCAAGAAATGCATCATTTCAGAGTGGATTCACACCATCAAAGAGAGCCGCAGTTTTGCCCTGGAGTGGGTAATATGGCGACACAAATCCGGAAATGTTAAGGGGGACAGTGGAGAATAGCATAAGGGTTGAAATACCTGCTGACAGCATCGATACACGTGATAAAAGACAAGGAGGACTGGTCCAACTGATCTCTACAATGTCTGTCATTTTGGTCGGGCTGGATGGAGCTTCGACATCAAGCTGGAGTTTTCACCTCCCGGGCAAGATTTGAAGGTGTGTAACCTTTTCCCCTCACATAAAAAGGCAGGTGCTTCCTTTTGGGAGAGGGCTCCATCCATCATCTTCCCCATGTAAAATCTGATCAAACAAACATAACCTGTGCCGTCATCGTACCTTCACCAAAGGTTGGTCATGGTATAAGGGAAAAACTGATTTTTCCCACTGGCTGGCCGGAGGGTTGCCATGGTAACGGATCTCACCCCTCACTGGCAGGCATATTAACCTCTGAATGGAGTCATGTTATGCCATTAAACTCAGTGTTCCTAAATAGAAAGAGACAAATCCTCCAGTACTGGTCAAATTGTGGAGGCACTTTTAGCTCATTCGGGCTTAGACAGAACTTCCCTGTAGTGTTTTTCCTCTTACGGTGGGTAGAAAGACGAACCACGGCACAAATACTGAACAGTCTCTCGACTGGCCAGAATGATATGATAATGGGCTAAAACTCTTAAAAGTGAGGAGAATTTTAAGAAGCGTATTTCATGTACCATTTCAGGCACAGTGAGGGAAATGTGTGCGCCCCAGCTCATGTGAAGCAGGTTGGTAATGAGGCATGGAAAAACATTTCAAGCTGCAATGAAATTCTGACACGTGCAACTGGAATTTGTTGACAAACGGCCGGTGGACACATCCGCACTACTGAGTGCCATAGAGCACATTTAATTTATGATACACGTAATGGAAATGCCGCTATAACATTTATACAGTCTCCCGAAAATAAATGTACGCGCCCACATATACAAAATGACCTGAGCTCATTTGATATGCCTAACTATTTAAAACATGCTATTAGGTGATATTGGTTAAGTGACACAAACCAATGTGCCATAATAGAAAGTCACTTTAAGAGAAACGTTAACAAGAACTCTAACATTATTCAGAAGACGGACTCAGTGTCATTTTCTGTGGATAATTTGTCTTTGCAAAAGAATGAGGAGCCATTAGTGAGATCTATGGGGTGAGTTGTCGACACCGCCTCTTCTGGTTAACAGTTGTTTGTGGTACAGATCACAATGTGTCCATGGACTTCATTCATTTATCGGTCATCTTCCTGGTCGGAGTCATGTGGGGTTAGAGCCTATTCCAGCACGTACTGTGCAGAAGACAGGCGCCACATAGGGATCTGTTCATGGACCGGAAACCTGTCCACCGCAGTGATATCAAAAAGAGACAGTGACATTGATGCGTATCAGCAATCCGCAGCCTCAGATCCACTTGATATGTATGTTGGAATTGGTAGAGGGAACCCCACATGGACACCAGGTACACGTTGTCCACAGAGAGACCACGTGCGCGTGTCAGATTGGTAAAAACTGCTTAATGGTCGACACACTCTCCCCTAATCCGACATCGGGGAGGTGTGAGGGGCAGTCTTTTTATGTGTGAAAAGTGAGAGTGATGAGTCCGCTCCTCCTCTTCATTCCTGTAGAGAAAACCAAATGACCAAATCTTAATGACACGTTTGGTTCTGATTCATTCCAAATAATGGAGGGTCTTACAAGCCTTTGATTGACTGACCGATTGAGATTTCCTTTTTTTTTTTTCCCTTCCTATTTTGATGACAGGATGACAACTTGGTATTATAATAAATAGGCCTATTTCAGTTCCTGTAATTTGATGTAAGATATTAAGCATTGTAATTAGGCATTTTGATTTATAATCGAACACGCAATAATGAAATTGACTTTTGCATGCTTTGAAAAATGAGTCCTCAATCACATTTTTGACACATGTATCATTTTATTGGGTCATGTCAACGTTTGAGGACAGTCTTCGGTTTCTCTGCACATGGTTGTATTTTCTCTAGTTAGCAAGTTGCTCCATATACTAAAGACAAATCTCAATCGCAGTCTCCATTGATCAAAGCATAGCTCTTGGCCATAGCTTGATTGCGTGCTGTGGAGTTTCTGCTTAACAGGCAATAGGCAAAGTGCACAATAACTCATTTTTAGTCAGTTCGTCAATGAAGTAACACTTACATCTATAGCACTTATCATGTAGATAAGTGAAGTGTGTGTCACTGTGATTTTTCACTCCACGTGAGCTCGGAGCTGAACTGCAGCCAGACTCAACGATTTTTATGTCAGTCAGTGTTGGCAACAGTCAGGGTGGCCAAGTCTGCTTAAGACCAGGTCCGTAGGGGTCAAGGCTGAGCCAACACCATGGCCATAGAAAATCAGGATCTTTAAAGGCCAAGATCGGCAATGAAACTGCACTGTACCTCTGCCTTAAAGTATATTTTTGATAGAAACATTCAATTTGATAACTCTGTGGAACACTTTTCACAGTAATTTGGTTTTACAGCCACAAATCTACTGTATGGTCAGCTGAAATGAGTTACGTTTGTCAAGTGGCCAGAAACTAACTGAATGCTAACATTGCTGGATATGGCTATAAGCCATGACGTGTGTGTGTGTCAGGTGTAGGTTTCTGCCCCCTAGTGGTCAAAAATCAATGGATGCAACTTTCAAAAGTTTAGATGTTTATTTGAAGCCATTTTTACAGGCATAATCCTCTAAATGGTTAATAGTCAGAAGGAAGAATACCATGAACTACTCCTTAATCTACACCTGAGAACAGACCAGAATAAGTCAAAGATCTGGTTATTTGTCTATTCATTTGATTAACCCTAATTTTAAGTTACATGACTTCCCGATTCATTTATACATTCAGTTACAGTTACTCAAATGCTGTAGTGCTAAGGGGACAATACCCGCAAGCAAAGACCGGGTCAAGAAAAACACAATCGACTCAACTTTGAACAATGATTCAGACTGCGTCAAGTTATGGCCAAACAAACACAAGTGCGTGAAAGGCATCAGAAAATGGTCTGAGTATAGCCCTCCCGTCAGCTAAAACTACAGACTCCTTTGTTCAGATGACGGCAAGAATGCCGGGGGTGAGTGCATTTTCCTGGATCTGCACTCAATTGTTGACTGCTTATCCAACCACTGCCCTCAAAGGCGGAGTGGCCTTCCAGTGCAAAACAACAGATACTATGGCAGCCATATATTTCCCAGACAGAACAATTTATGGGACCATCACTATTAATCATTGCCGTGGAAAGGAAGATTGCCTAACTCATCTGGAGTGCCCATAGAAATGTAATTCTCCCACTGCCTAAAGTGCTTATAGGGGTGAGCTGCAGATGCATTTCGCTCACGCTCGGGCTCGTCCCCACACTGGCACGGCAATAAGCTGTGTTGATTTAATATCCGTTTGGCGCATGCATTTTCTTGGACGTGTAATCAGTCCACAAGGTTCTGCAAGAGGCTGTCATGAATCTCGTCAGCTGTACTGTTAACCCCCCCCCCCCCCCCCCCCCAACCCTTCCTACTCCAGTGGACAATCACTGGTTCGCCAGCAGGACATGGCAGATCCAGCAGGCATTCCTGATTACACTCACGACTTGGCTGTCAGGGTGCAATCACACATGCAGCGTTTCTTTGCTTCGGTTTTCATGGTTTTCTTTGGCGCAGCATTGTCTTTCCGAAAATTTGGTTAAGATGATTACGAGCGCTGTTTTGAAATGCAAATACATGTTCCATGCGCAAAGAAAAGTGTGAAAAATACTGTTCTTCTATTGCAAGCAGAAAGGTATTGAGAAGGATCTGTCTCTCCTCTCGCGGGCCTGAAGCTTGTGTGCTTGCGTTTAGCACGTAATTTACATAGTTGGCTCCATTTTGTCACTGCGCCATCCAAGTGACATCCAAGTGACGTGCTTCCATGCATCATTTTTCTTATTTGAGTCCAAGTGGCTTGACAAAGTTATATTGTAAAGAACTGGGAGGCTGCTGACAACCGTGATTAGCCTTTCTTCCATTTAGTTTGAAGTTCTTTCACAGTCTCTGAGTCATGGCTGTTGGCGTCAGCAAGTTTTTCAAGGCTCTATTCCCAATGAATGGCTCCGTGGCATCTCCAGTGTTTGGGTCAGTGTGTTTGACAACGTGCCCTCAGCTCCTGACTCAAGCCAAAAACGTCTTTAGTATAATACCTATAATAAAATGTTTTTCTAATGTAAGCATGACCATGTCGGTGATTCTATTACTACTTTGAAATTAAAGATTTGGTCTTGAAAAAGTGCATCACCTTCAAATTGAAGGAAATGAATGAACCAAATGAGTCGTTAAATTGATCAGTCTTATCAGAAGGAACTGGAATTCTTTTTGACACATTTACTTCTGTCTTCTGCTTCAAAGAAAACACACAGACAACTTCTAAAGCTGCTAAACGGTCTAGTTTCACCGACGGCAAAGGAAATAACTCTTCAGTTTAACACTGGGGCACTCAGACTTTTTGCTTAAAAAGTTCAATTGTGAAAAGAAAGGAAACTTAAATAAAGACGTCAAAATGACTAAGATAACTAAGAGATGTTACTTGAATTGAAGTTTGAGGACCAGCCCCCCAAAGATTGGAGATCGATTGGGCTATTTTAACACTGTGCCAAACAGGCGGAGTTTGGGATGGAGGAGGGCGTTTCGTGCTGAAACTCTATTCCTTTGTCTGAAACTTAAAATACTACTGTTCATGTCTCCTGACTCTGGTGAATTTAACTTGTACGCGCAAAATTTGCATACTCTCAAACATCACTATAGCCATGCACTTGTGATTCTGGACATATTATAACACAACAGTTACAAAATCATTCCGGGAACACGTGTGTTTTGCAGCAATCATATTTCAGAAAGTCATTCAAACAGTTATCTAATATTCCTAACTACTAACTATCAAAACATACATTTCCGTTATTGCTAATAAGTGAACAGAAAGTTAATACAGAATGTGATCATTTTACACACTTAAAATTGCATCCTTAGTAAATAGAGACTCACTCTCTACGGTCAGTAGATGGCACTGTGACCACATGGTACACAATGTATTAAACCATGAATTAATCATTCGGTCATCTTACATCGTACAGAGAGCGGAGTTGCACTATTTCCCATTAGAACACATGTTGAGTAATGTTAGCTACGTTACTGATTTCAGTTTACTTCTCATTTTAATCTTGATTCAGGCTCAGGCTGGGGAAAAGAATATAACAGGGTTACTTCCTCAGGAATGCACTTAGGTTTTATGACAGGCCTGGTGGTCATCTGATCCCAGACCAGATCAGAGGTGAAAGGGACGGAGACATGTCGTATGTGTTTGTGTGAAAGAAAGAAAGAAAGAAAGAAAGGGGGAGGAGAGTGATGTTTTCAGTCTTTAATCTTCAACTAAAATAATCAGAAGATTCATGTTGTGACTTCACATCTGGGCGTTACTTTGTCATCTTGACAAGACGTGTGTTTCTCAGGGGGGTAAAAAGTCCTGGTACTTTCTCTGGGAAGCGTCCCGATGACAATTAAATTAAATGAAATCAAAGTATTTTATTTTTATTTCTGAGGAACGTTTCCCGGAGCTGGGCTCAGGCTGTTTTTTTTCAATTATACATGATCAGAAACCCTAAACCCAAGCTTGTGTCGATCTGCCATGCATATTGTTTACATGGCCTCATTTTTCAATCATACAATGTTCACTCCACACCTCCACACCTTACCTTCCTTGTTCAGCCAATGAGGTTCCCGCATTCCTCAGAGTTATCTGCTCCCACTTTCCTTTGGTGACGTAAGAAACCCAAGATGGCGGCAGTATCGTGCGTGGCCTATCCCTGGCCTTGTGTGTTCAGTCCGCGGTCGGCAGGAAATATCCCGAACCGCTCCGTCACGCAGGCCTTCAAACACTCGTGGGACCTCTGCAAGAAAGCCCAGGCTCGCTCCACTCCTGTGCGCATGAAGTAATCAGCTGCCCGGTACCGGAGGTAACTTCGACAGTGTCGGAGGTGTATTTATTTTTAGAGTGCTCGTGATGTGATTTTGTTGGGGAAGAGGGTTTACTCTGAAGTCCTAAAAGACATACATGGGGTTATGTCCCCCGTGGTTGCCACTGTTAGCCAGCTGCAGGAGAAAATGACTGCTTGTAAAAAACCCTCCTCCTACCTCGTCCAACCTTATCCACTACCACAGTACAGAATGGCCCATTGGCCGACCCACCTGAGCTGCCTCCTGTGGCAAAGGCATGCCTGCGCCTTCAATCCACCATGCAACCTGGTAGTCTGCAGGAGCCGATGTCTTCACCAGTTGACTCCTGTGACCCAAGGGGAAGATTTATGGGGATAAGCCCTGTTAAGCTGCAATTGTTTTGGGAGGATGGAGGACTGTGGAGACCCCCTAATGTATTTGGAACAGTGTCATGACTACCTGGCCTTAAATCCACTCACTGATGAGCTTCTTGCCACTTTGCACAATGTCCTCCATGAAACATCTAGAGACTGGTGGGATGTGATGAGACTGGAAACACCTACCTGGAAGGAATTTGAATGCAAATTCCTGTCAGCCTTTCTGTCTGAGGATTACACTGATGAGTTGGAAGAAAGAGTGAGAACACAGGTTCAAGGAGACCATGAGAACATTCGTGATTTTTCTTACAGATACCGATCACTTTGTCGCTGCTGGAAGCCAGAGATCACAGAAGCGAAGGTGATTCAACTCCTCTTGAAAAATGTCTGACCACAGTTGGCCTGTCAGTTGAGAAGCAGTCGGGTGACCACAGTTACAACAGCAGAAGAACTACTTCACTACAGTTCCCATTCCCAGTCTGACAGCTTCACAACCACCCCCCCCAGCCAAGCATCAGCCAAACCCCCTCCAGCATTCTGTTGGTGGTGAAAGGGCTCCCACCCACCTTACTCCTGTCCAATATAAGAGTAAGAATCCTAAGTCTGCTTAACACCACCAGCAACAGCACCAACCTTCATCAGGTTCCTCTACAGGAAGCAATCCTACGATGCCTGCAGTGTCACATGGGCAGCCAGGAAGGAAAGACTTCCCCTTCTCTGCTTCCAGACCTCTTCCTCGCCAACTGCTTGTTCCTATAACCATTGGCTTAGTGCATGGCAGGGCTATGGTGGATTTAGACTCATCCTGCACACTTCTGAATGAGGAGTTGTGGAGGGCCACTAATGAGGAGGACAAGAATTTAAACCCCTGGGATGGTAAACCCCTGTATTTGGATGACAAGGGGGGAGAGATGGCCATTGGGATGGCAGCATGTTGTAGTGAAACTACAGGATCACATCTGTACTCTGCCGGTGGTAATGTTTTCATCCCAAAGTCTGGCTTTTCCCGCAGCCCTGGGACTGGATTTCCTGAGTCTAAGTGAGCTGGAAATGGATGTGGGACAGAATCTGTATTGGTTCAGGAGCAACAGCACGAAATAATATTGTTTTGAAAGGGACAACCTCACCGACTGGATGGGGAAGGGCTTCTTTTCCTTTTACTCTGCTATTGACCCCCGGAGGGCCGCTTTTCCTACCCTCTCCAGCAAGGATGCAGAGCTGCACAAGGCAGTTGCTCAAAGCTCAGTTGGATGGATGTGCCAAGAGTCAGTTCTGCAATCTGCTACAGAGGAATGCTGATGTGTGCACCTCCTCATTGGGCCAAACCAATGTGCAGACACATAAAATCTTTGTTACCCAGGATATCCCAAGTAAACAAAAGTCCTACAGAGTCTCCCCAGTGAAATTAAATGGTGGAGTTGGTGGAGAAAATGCTGGCAGCGGACATCATTGAACCCTCCTCATCATCTTTGGCATCTCCTGTGGTCCTCATTCCTAAAAAAGATGGTGGGAAGCGCCGTTGTTTTTTCCACCATCGACCTCAACAGTGGTTACTGGCAGTGCCTGATGGATGAGAACAGCAGGGACAAAACAGCCTTCACCTGTATCTTTGGACTCTACCAGTTCCAAGGTCATGCCCTTTGGCCTCAGAAATGCACCAGCAACTTTCCAGAGGCTGATGGAAATGACCTTGGGAGGCAACATCTGTTTTGTTTACCTGGATGGCGTCATCATTTACTCTCTGTCTTGGGAACAGCACTTTAGTGACTTCCAGGACGTTTTCAGAAAACTCAGAGAGGCAAGGCTGACTGCCAAGATGAAGAAGTGCAACTTCTTCCAAACCTCCCTCAAGTTCCTGGGTCAAATGGTATCTGCCACAGGTATTCAGGTGGATCCAGACAAAACCAAGGCAGTAGAGGACTTTCCAGTGCCGACTAACCTTAAGGCCGTCCTGAACTTCTCTCATCTTTTTTCACTGAAGTCACTGATCACTCAGCGCTGATATGGGCCCTGGGCACGCCTCACAGGAATTTACTTTTGCTGTGGAATACAGAAAAGTATAACACCCAGAGACCCTCACGATTCTAACTCCCTTCCCAGACATTTACCACCAGCCAGCGCCACCCTACTATCAGCCAAAGGGGAGGAAGGAAAGGATCTGCCGATCTCGGATGACCAGATATGGAGGGAACAGCAGAATGACCCAGATTGCCAGCACTTGTACCAGGCTGCAATGGACAAGGGAGCAGTCACCTAAACGGACTCCACCAATTTGAAGGACAAAGTGACCAGGTGCTACAGTTGCCTCATAAAACCATCTATCAAGTCTTCGTACCCAAGAGTCTCCGACTACTGTACAACTGCTACAGATGTTCCATGTGGACCCCTTGGCTGGTCATCTTGGCAGGTATAATACCTACAAAAGACTGCAAGCTTTGGCATATTGGCCTCGAATGGGCCTCAAAGTCAAGACTTTTGTTCAAAACTGTCAAGTGTGTCAGCACTTCAAACCTGAGAGCCGCAAGGTTGCAGGGAAACTGCAAGAGATGCTGGTAAACCAACCCTGGGATATGCTGGGGTTGGACTTGATGGGCCCTTTCTCTCAGAGCTCCCAGGGAAATGTCTACCAGTTGGTTTTTGTGGACTACTATACCCATTGGGTGGAGCTATATTCCCTTCGAAAAGCAATAGCAGAGACTATATCAAAAATACTCACCCAAGCAATGCTCACAAGATAGGGAGTTCCCAATTACCTTCTGTCGGACCAGGGAAGCCAGTTCATCTCCACTATCTTCAAAGCTACCTGTGAAAAATGGAGTCTGAAACAAAAATGACCTCACCCTGCCACCCACAAACCAACATGACAGAGAGTAAACATTAAAAACAATGACTGCCTCCTATGAAGGAGAGAAAACACTGGGATAAACACCTACCAGAATCCACTGGAGTCACCCCTGCCGAACTGAGGACCCGCAGATGCCCTGCTCCGATCACGGGACGTCACACCCGACTCCTCAAACTACACAATGATCACCAAGCTTCAGGACCTCACAGCAGTTGCCCAGAGTAACCTCACCAAAAGCCGACAAAGACAAAAACGAAATTAGTAGGCACCGGTCCCATCCCTTGTCCGAAGCAGAAAAATCATTTACTGCAAAACTGGTTCCCAAGTGGCTCGGACCATACCGAATTGTTGCTCAGGCTGGACCGGTCAACTATGATATTGTACTGGAGGACAGTGGAGGAGGGACGAAGGTGGCACGTGTGGCACGATGGGCAGGTGACTTGGAGGAACTGGAAAGACAACGTGTCCTGGACATCTTCAACGAGGAGAGTGATGAGGATGATTTCCTGGGATTTCCCAGTGCCTCATCCGAAAGCAGTGGAAAATGTCTAGAAAAGAAAAAAGGAAACTAAATATTTATTTATAAGAGTGATTGTTATGTGATTTTGTTGGGGAAGAGGATTTACTCTGTGTGGGGAAAAACAACAACAACTAAAACTGAAGTGAACAGAGATCTATTGTTTTTGTTTGAGACAAGAAATAACTGAAGGGAACTGAACTGACATCTCTTGTTTATCATTAACCCTGGAAAAAGGGCGATTTTGTGTTGAGTTCTGAACTCATTACTGTGGGAGTATTCTTTGAGTTGCTTTTGTTTATTGGAATTTGCTCGCAAAGGACATCTTTGTTTTGTTGAGTGTGTTTATTTGCGTTGTGCCTCAATGCACTCTGATAATTTAATTGTTTGCAGTGTTGGTGTGATTATTGCTTGCATTGAGTATTTGTGTGCTGGTTTCAACAAAGTGGGTGCATGATTCTGAGTCATGTATCCATGTGGGAGATTGTCCTGAAAACTCAAAAGATACTAACAATTGTCGGATGAAACTCCGGCTGGCACCCCAAACTTATAGGCAACCTGCTACAAGCTGCTATTTGTTTTACAATCTCAGGTCGAAATGTCAGCACAGGGCTATGAAAATAATGCGGACAACTTGTCCAAGATAGCGGTGCAAAGTTTGTTTTCTCATTTTACAGAGCCACCAAGTTGTCATCTCGATGAAGGATTACACAGAAGAAAATCAGACACGCTGCGCCCACAATTCTATTTGTAGGCTCTAAATGAATTCTGTGTGTCATCTTTAGTTTTTAAATGTCTCTGTTGAAAGATTGGACATGGCTTGTGTCAGCTGAGACGGGCCCTTGCTATTGACGGTGACATTTGTTTTAAGGAAGGTTACGACAATGTGTCAAGTAAGTATTCTCCTGACTGCTGTCAACACAAATTGCTGTTTTTGTTGTCGCTGTCGATGGGACGGGTGGAGGGACCGATGTTGACACAAATTGGATTGGTGGCATGTCAGGTTAGTGTTTAAAAGTCTAAAAAGGACAGGTCCCAATTCTTTTGACTCTGTGTGTGTGTGTGTGTGTGTGAGAGAGAGACGGAGAGAGAGAAGGAGGTTGGGTGTCAGGGTGGGGGGTGTCTCCTTGTTATTCAGGATGGACGCTGGCCAGTGTGTTTCTGTGATAGGAGAGGCGGACACCAGTTGTTTCAGTGGCTCAGGTGTCGGAAGAGATTTCACAGCTCCTTGAGCACAGTAATGCTGGAGCTCTTGATACAAGATGGCAAATAAAACGGCCCCCTGGACGACGCTGAAACACTTCCTGAACCCTACTTCCACTGATCTGTATCGCTCCACAATGTGAAGTGCTCTGGTCCCCTACAAATAAGGTCAACAACACCTCGCTGTATCAGTGTTATTTGCTGTGAATTGATTAAACACATTTATTTCTTTTCTTTTTTCTTTTTTTTCTTTTTTTTTATCACACATTCGTACAAGCTGGACATTAAAATAGAAATGCATGAACACATCGATTTCAGCGTTCAAAGGTGCTGGATGTGCTGCCAAGTCTTGTGCAAAATGTCCCACTTTGCTGCGTTTATATTTGATTGACATTTAAATCAGCGCTGGGCATCAAAACCGCAATATCAGTTCTTAACATTTCAAAGTCTGAGACACACAATAGTTTTTAAGGTGAGTCAAGCCATTTAAATATATAAAAGCATTCAACTGTATTCTTCTCGAACGCTTGATTGATATGTTAACGGCACGATGTACAGAACAAGGGAATGACTGCTTTTTATAAATGCAAATGGTTTTGGACAGATTCATTAATTCTTTTGAAATATCACACACACACACACACTTGAACTCAACATTAACATTTTTTTTTTTTTTTGTCAAATGTGAGTCAAAGCCAGAACAAAGTGTGTTTTGTGTAATGTTGGTTTCATACTGAAGAGGGCAGAGTTGCTTTGTTTTACTGCTCGACCGCCAAATAGCAGTGACAAAGCCTGACGCTGGACATTTAAGAGGGGATGTAACCGAGAGTGAAAGAGTGAAACGCTTGGACACTGTTGTGCTCATTTATTCTGTTCATACTGACTACAGTCGACAATAATCTGCTTTAACATTACCTGCCTTTTTCCACACTCAACGCCAGATTTGTATGCGCAATGTGGGGGATAAACAGTGACCAACACAATGGCTGTGTAGTGCACAGTAGTACCACACATCAGGGGGGAAATGTAGCATTTATCTCTAATAATCCTCGACCCCTGAGGCTCAGTAGGCCAAGGTAGATAAGTAAGCGGCCTGTCGCTGCCGCTGTTCCTGTGTGGGTGGCCTGCAGCAATCACAGATGACGTCCTTTTGGCTGTGGAAGCTGGTGATCCATCTTCCCCCAACCCTCCCTTCTTCTTCCTCTTCTTCTTCTTCTTCTTCTTCGTCTTTTTCTCTCTCTCTCCCTTATCTTTTTTTTTATGAATCCTTCCCCCAGTGCAGTTTTATCAGCTGGCTTCAGAGCCCCCAAGAAGAGCTCCAGGTCTCCGTGTTGCTTTATCTGGAGCCGGAATTACGTTGACCTTGCGGCAACTTAAACACTTTATCAGAAGCACAATAATCTTCTTCGCGGGGGAAGCGGGAAGCAGGCAGAAAGGAAATAAACGAGTCGCGGGCTCGCGGGTCTACAGGACGACTCTGTGGGGTTACAGTGCTGCTGGCCCGAAGTCAAAGACGGCGTGGTTTCAGCATGCAGAGCCCTCTTTATTGCAGTGTATCCTTTCATGCGCGTGTGGTGTCGAAACAGGCTGGATTTTCTGCAACAGAATTGCGAGTGTTTGATCCGAAACGAATGGTCTGCAGCGTCTCTTCCGATACAGACTGATGATTGGCAGATTTTGCATTTGTCCTCTCGGATAATAAGCCGCTCCCTGATGCCTCTGAGATGATTCTCCTCGTAGGAGCGACAATCCAACTTCTCTCTGATACCTCTCTTATCTGCGGGCTCTGTTTCTTAATGTTCTGTCCCGGCATTCCATTGATTGTGCTCACACTGCACCTGAAAGTGTAGCAGCCCCTTTTTACTGCACACACCCTCTGGATGTTGAATGGGCCACGCCGATACAGAGAGCGCTGCATAAATGACAAAACTTAAAGCAGTGACTCGTGATGAGCCAGCGTTTGTACGGAAAACTGCCGTGATGATTTGACGCTGAAACAGTCAGTCGATTGATTAGCCTAGCAAAAGGAAAAGAGTCAATTCTTGAATGGAAAAGATGACATCTGTTTAACCCACCAAGAGCATGCGTGGGAGCAGGGGGGAAACCAGGAACACTGCTTGTCACTCTGTTCGTTGTTTTTTTCCCGTCAGAAAAATGACTGAATTCAAGTTCCAACTAATCGCCTACATGATTTAAACAAAGAAACATGGGCAGAAAAGTACTCTCTGTTTCCAGGTTCCTCCCACAGTTAAGTCCAAAGACTTAGGTTATAGCTACACATGTTAGACCTGTGATGGGATGGTTGATCTGCTCAGCATGTGCCAAGCCTCCGGCCCAATTTGAGCTGGGACAGGCTCCAGCCCCTGTGAGCCTGTACAGGATAAACTATATACTGTAGATAATGGATGGATAGACATTCGAAACATTTCTCGGCATACATGGGTTTTATAGCTGCAGAGTAATGAATCAGTTTAGGCTGTGGTAACTCATGTGTGGGCAGTTCTCATTAGGCTTAACCCAGGTAGATGATTGCTGGATTAACTAATCGATAGTCTGTTCCAGGCACCTCGTTGCTGTTAAAACTTAAAAGCGTAAATTGTGCTGCAAAATGTGGTGGAAATAAGTGTGTTGGGGGGGGGGGGGGGGGGGGGGGGGTTCTTGAACAAAAATAGATGTGATATCGAAAATATGTCTACGGTGTATGTGACTGCGTGATCCATGACGGTTTTAGGCATTTAGGCATTGGTGATCAAGGTCAGTCAAACATTTTTTATTTTTTTTTGGGGGGGGGCAACGGTCCTCATCTGTGCCTGTTGTAGCTCCTATTTGTAATTTTTTTTTTTAGTTTTTCTAAAGCTTCTTGTCATTATTACATTTCACAGGCAATAACACGAGAACAAAGCCCCAAAGAATGTGTGGTTACGCCCATGTTGGCAATACATATTACAACATAGTGCACCTTGATGAAACAGAAAGATAAATAGTAATGATTCTCACCCAACCAGCCACAGGTTTATGTTACCGTAATAACCTTCGTTACTGTAATTACCGCCTATGGCCGGAGGGGTGTGATTTTGATTTTGTGCCACCTTGGTTTTCTTCAATTGCGCATTATTTTCTTTAAAAAATGAGGTTGTTCTTGAAATGGGTCCAAATTCAATTGTGAATAGGCTGCACTGTGTTTTTCTTTTTGTTTTAATGGATCAGCTCCAAAGCATTTTTATGCATATTTAAAGCGGCGCTCCAGCGATTTAGTACTGAACGTCCATAAAGTTAGGGGTCTTGCGAGACACAGATAAAAGAAAAAAAAAATTGTAATTGTAAGCTGAGGGAAAGACATCCTGACGTGTTGTCCTCAGTATGGGCCCCAAAAATATTGGATCCTACACCTCCCATAATGCATCGCGACAGCATCTCTTCTTTAGACCAAAGATACTATAGAACAGAAGATGACGCATTACAAGCTGCACCGATGGTATGAAATGGTATACACTTCCTGTCTCCTAAGTGGGCGTGGTCGCCCCCCTCTCCCCGCTGCCTTATTTTGCCGCTCATCTAATAATACATTCATCTTAGAATATTACATTAATATAGGTGGGGGTTTTTTTTTTCCAACAATGCACAAAACTGCTTTTTCCGCTCAAAATGAGCTTGCACGGGTTCACCCAGTTGGGCTCTGGAGTCCCCTCCCAACTGCAGCTTCCGGCTGCCGCGCCAAGTCTAAATAACTGTAGCCCCGGTTTGTGCCTTTTGCGCTCAGCTGCTGGTAGCATTAGCAAGGTGCAGTCAGGAGACAACGGTGATTTACTCGTCATTTCTGTGGCAGTAAACACGACGCACAGGCCCGCCTATAACTGTGCTACATTCAGAGCTTAACAAGATATTCAGGGCTGATGAACAGTAATGTTAACCGCAAACCCACCCCCCAATACACACACACACACACACACACACACACACACACACGAGAGGCTCTATTAAGTAGGTTCTCCCAATGGGGCACAACTGTGCTTCTCGTGACTGTAAAAGGACGATATTACCAGGTTCATAATTTCAGACTTGACAAAGATCCTCCAGAGGCATTATGTATGCAACTGTTTTCTCTTCATGATGAGGAAACTGATCTGGATTGTCTCAAGCCGTCACATGCCTGCGTGGATTACAACCAACAGTTCCTACAGTACGAGCAGCCGTCCACGCGGTCGGCAGTGAGCAGCAGTTTGAAATCGAGCATGACAGCCATGCAGTCTGACAGTGCCGCCTTGCAGACACGGCCAAACACAAATCATCCTACATGCTGTTTTCTTTGATCCTTCCCTCGGCATATTAGTGTGAGCCTCTGTGTGTGTGTGTGTGTGTGTGTGTGTGTGTGTTCTCACCCACTATGCCGTCACTTCCCATCCCTTCGACGCTGCTTCTTCTTCGCCATGAATATTCTCCCTCGCTGCATAACTCAGGGGATCAATCACCGGTTTCCATGGCAATGAAACCACCCATGCAGGTGTGTGTGTTAGCGTGACTCTTCCTCTGTGTGTGTGTGTGTGTGTGTGTGTGTTTTTGCTGTACACTGACTGCACCTGCTTCTCACCAGTCAGAGCGGTGAGGCCCCCACTGGTGATGCTGCTCTCCTGCACTGCCCTTGCATTCAGAGTGGCTTTGACAGCTGTCTAGTCGAGATGCTCTCACCTGCCACACTTGGCTTCCTCTCAGCTCTGTGCAGAATAATGACCAAATTCAAAGGGGGTGGAAATACACACAGCGCTGTCGGGCTTGTTTTGTTTCTTTCCAGTTAAAGACACTCTTTGTGTGAAGGCTCTTTATTGAAATATCTCTAAAAAATAAAACGTTAGCAGGGCTTGAATAACAGAAGCTCCGCAGTGGAGGATCCTGTCATCATAAAACAACATTTTGCTTCTCTCAGTATGTAGAGGTTAGTTTGAACACTAAAAAAAAAAAAAGGCAGCTTGGGGGGGTTATGAATCTCTCTCTCTCTCTCCCAGAGGTACAGAGCTAATAACCACACAACGCCTGCGTGGCGTAGGTTGTTTTTAGAGAGAAAAACGATGAGCCAATCATCTATCTTTCAGCAAAAAAAATGAGGAATTTGCTTCTCAAAGCGTTCGGTGTTTTGGTCATCCTCTCTGCCTCTTTCATCCCTTCTCTCAACTCGCTCTCCTCCCCGTTCCATGCCTTCCTCCACATTTCACACCTTTTACTTATCTCTCCCCTCCCACATGCTTTTTTTTTTTTCTTTTCTCCCCCTGCTTTGCTTTGTTACTTCCTGCAACCCCCCAACCCTCAACTCACCCTCCACTTCTCTTTCTGTCCTCCTCAGCATCCCTGATCCCTCTGCTTTCCCCTCTTTTTCAACAATCCCGGCGATGACTGATCCCGTGTATTTATAGGAAGACAGACAGGGATAATTAGAATAACCCAAGGATGATGGCGCTCCCTTTTGCAGTCGACTGTATTGTCTCTCCAGAGTGGGAATGGTGAACTGTAGTTTTTGTTGTACATCACAAATGCGAAAGTTTGACCTTGTGAGGGAAAGGTTGCTGTGCATGGTAATGAGAATGAGTGTACAATGAGAGAGAGAGAGAGAAAGAAAGAAAGAAAGAAAGGGGGCTGGCAGAGACGGACTGCATCATATTCATCAGGCCTCGGGACTTACTACACCGACCGGCTTCCAAATAAATTAATCATGTTTTGTAATTGCAGGGAGCGCCAAAGGAAGGTGGCCATCGAGCGGTCAGAGGGATGTCAAGAGGAGGACGGAGGAGATTCTAAGAAATACCGGCCAAACACAAAGTAACGTGAGATGAGACTGCAAAATTGGCAGCATGACCCGACTTAATCTTTCCAAATCTTCGGGTCAGTTAACTTAATTTGAGAAAAAATGAAGCGAGTGGAGCATCTTGTTGGTGCGCAAGTCAGAGCTTAAAATCACATTCATTCTCTTTTTGATGCCTGTGGTTCTGCCATCATTTATTCATCCTTTGCTGAAAGAATGCATTTTTTAGAATTGGTGTCCAACAGAGGATCGAAAGAAGAGGAATGAACCCCCCCCCCCCCCCCCCCCCCCCCCCCGCAAAAAAAATAAAATAACAACAAATACACACACACAGATACACACTCGCACTCACAAAGCCTTCCTTCAAAGGGAATGTTCTTACTTTATTTCACATATTTTCTTTTTCATTTTTGATGTTTTTTGATGCAATCTGGAACTTTGGAGAACCCTACTGAGTTCTTAATGAAAGTCAGACGGGGTTTGGAGAAAGGTAGGGGGGAAAAAAAAGAGGGGGGGGGGGGGGGGGGGGTATAAATAAATAAAAACAAGAAACTCCCCGGCTGCACCGACACAGGGTTTTGTTCCTCTAGACAAGCACAATTGATGCCCCCCCTCCCTCCAGAGGGTAATATCGTCCAGAACCAGCCAACCTTGAATCACTTCTGAAAGTTGTGCCTTTGGTGTACCAGCAGCAGCAGCAGCAGCAGCTGCAGTTGCACTTCATAAAATGTTACAGTGGATGGATAGCCAGTGAAGGATGTTCTGAATAAAGAGTCTTTAGAGGTTGAACAGGCTGTTCTGCTGCTCATCAAAATCTCTCAAAGCCCTCAGCCAATGAAGTGTCGAGTGTGTTTACCCAAACGCCACACATCTTTTATTCCTTCCGATCTTGACATGCAAAGCTTTTCCACGCGATGGTGAAAAGTACAGACATGAATGCATAGTAGAAACCAGTGCTTTCTGGCAAGGCGATCTGTGTTTGCGTTTAGTTTTGCGATGTCATTTTTCACTTAAAACGGAGTGAGATCGTTTAACGTTTTCTCATGCTTTCTGACCTATTTAGAGAATTTCCCTGAAAGAATTCCTTGTGCCTTTTAAGCACTGCAGCTCTCTCCCCTTGGTACCAAGATAACAGGACTCTCGTTTCTTCAGATCAAAAAGCGGCCGATATGGATCGCAATGTATCCAGCGCTTGTACGGACACCAAGCTCATATTATAAGAAGTGGTAATATAGTGGAAGCATTCAGGGCGCTTTCACATTAGGTACTGATTGATTCGTACCGTGCCTGAGTATGATCGCCCCCCCCCCCCCCCCCCCCACACACACACACACACACACACCCCTGCCGGTCAGCTTTCACATTGGTCCGTACCCGAGTGCACTTGGTGGTGGCAATCCGCCATAACACATCAAGAAGAAGAAGAAGAAGAAGAAGAGCACCCTCGCGTCATCAACTACGCCCATTTGTTTGCGTTGTCGTGTAGTGTAGACAAGAGCACTACGAGCCCTCTGCCTTCTATTACTGCTGCTGAACGATGGCCTTCCTTCCTACTTCATCAGCCACGGCCGTGCACTCTGATCTGGGCCCGGGTCCTTGATGTGAAAGACCCCCTTAAGAGAGAATACTTTTTTCAATAATGAATTAATCACTTGCTAGTCTACAAAGTGTCAAAACAATTGAAAAATGTTGCCGTGAAGCTGTAGCCAGTGAATGGGCGGGCGTTGCTGCTTGATCAGTGTCTTGAAGGATTTATCACTGACCAGATTTTCATCGCCATTACCCACGAATGATCCTGCAGCTTGATGATAAAGGACAACATGAGCACGATGTTGTGAGTCCCACCCTCGTTGGGTGGAGCAGTCCGTCTTCGCGGCTGAGGAGGTGGTTCGGTTTCATCGTGTCATTTACTGTCAGAGGAGGTATTCTCCTGCCATGACTGTGCCGAGCGCAGATTTAATGTCTGTTCTCAAATGCAGCTTCGCTTTAATATCACGGAAAACAGGGAGTGACTTTGCGGTCTTTCCTGGAGTAGGAAGGTCACTCAACCATTGGGGGGGGGGGGGGGGGGGGGGGGCAGGTAGAATAGGTGTGGAGCCTGGGGTTGAGTGATGTCCAGGTCACCATGGGGAAGGGAGAGCTGCCAGTTACAGCAGAGGGAGGAGGGCCGGCGTGTAAGGCTCGACTGCTGAAACCTGGACAATACAAGGTTACACTTCCATTAGCACCAGGGTTTTGAATTCGATATGAGCAGCCATGGGGAAATGGCAGAGAGAGTGGGGGCAGGGATGATACAGCGCGGGAAGAACCTGTTCTTGGACTGCACATCAGCCGAGACCCACAGTCGGAAGCTCAAAGCTCAGCGGTGGAAAGAATCGAAGTACATTTACTCAAGTACATTTGAGGTACTACTATGTGAAGTTTGCATTTTATGCCACTTTATACATTTCAGAGGGAAATGTGCTCCAGTACATTCTTATCCTTGCTTGTCAGATATGATGCGTTGTCACAGATAATATAATATGTACTAGCAACACCCTTTTACTTTTACTTTTGATTCTTAGAAGACTTGCTGATAATATTTCCATACTTTTACTTCACATTTATGTTATGAAAGTCTGTTACTTTTACTTTCCTTTCCTTCCACCACTGTCAAAACCCCCCTTTTGTTTTGAGCCAGCCACATTTCACCAGCCTTAGCCTGACAATGCAGTTACTCATTTTCGGTTGCTTTCATTGGCGTTTGTACAAAATTGTGGGCTTTTTCTGTCCGTATTCTAAAATAAATGATACGTACCACTGCACTGGACAATAGAAACGGTTATTTGTCAGCATAAAACAGCATACTCGCCTCACAGGAGCTGAATGCTGATTGGTCTGATTGGCACCTATATTGCATTTTGCTGTGATTGTGCCTTGTATGATTGCGCGGGACAAATAAATGGATGGATTGATTGATACAGATAGCCAAAGGCATGACGTCACGGAAAAAACACTGAAGCGTGTCCCTGAGGTGTACAGGACAAGTCAGCTCCACCGCAGCACTTCCTATTAGAAATTGAAACCCTTGCGATGTTACTTAAGTTAAGTGACGAATACTTTGTGAGCGTACAAAAAAAAAAGAAACTACAACTCCCGTGAAAATGTACAAGCGTGGCAGTGCGGGTACTTTCTTACGGTGCTGCTGTCTAAGGGCTGGATTTTTATTATTTATGAGCAGTGTTGCAAATGTAAATGGGATTTTGAATGACTGTTTTCTTACTTCCCGTTTTACTTTGGCTGCCTATCACTTTGTGCCATGTGTTTTTGTTGATCTCACGTGTTTTTCCCGACAGGGAATCTGTCACGCGTCTTACGCGACACAGCGCAGTCAGGCATCCGTTATTGCAGATCCATTCAGCTAAGCAAAGTATGTGACGGAAAACTGGCCAGCTTATCAGCAAATTAGACTATACGCACACACAAATGATTCGTCTTTTGCATAAATGTCATGCAAATAATGGAGACGCGCGTTAACGTAACGCATTTCATTTGACGTGTCAGTGAGTCAGTATGAGTGAAGCTTTTGAAAGTGCATTAGCATTAGTTCCCATGGAAAAAACACAGTTAAGCTCTGTATGGAGCAAGTCTCTGTGTGTTACCCAGTGCTGTAGATGTCTGAGAGTGAAAATACAGGCAGGCATCACAGTTATCCGTCCGGCTCAGCTTACTTTCCTTCACCACCCGTGCGTCAAAACCAGAGAAAGAGCACCCGTACAATCTGCTTTTTTGGGTGCGTTTGGGACAATGTGCATATCAAGGGACGAAACGGTGGTTTTGCAAGCCTGACTCCGGGTGTGAACAGTCAACAGCACCGCGGGCTGAGCGACGCACCAGTAACCAGGGGTTTGGCCCCAGGCGGTATGTTCGGCGCAGGCACCGCTCCTCGTGTCGCGTTCATGCGTAAATTTGAGTTTAAATGTTGTGGAAAGAAACTTTTCCTTTTCACTGTCAGGTCTGCGTGACAAGAGAGGAACCATAACAGGGTCGACTGAGTTTGTGGAAACCAGAACAGAGCTGCCTTTCGCAAGTACCAATGCCGAGAAGGTTGGCGGTTTTCCAATTTGCCGTACTACTTTGCAGCATGATCAGTGTTTGTCCACGTATTTAAAGCTTTTGAATGCGCACCACCACTCCCTTTACCCCACCAGGTCCCACGGAGCCCGACTAACCCAACAGCTCGTCCAACACGTGTGTTTATTTACGCGACACACAGTGGTCCATCGGCTTAGTCAGGTTTCACGTTTATTCACATGCTGCGATGCCCAGACCATTTTTTTTTTTAAAGTTTCATTTGTGTGTGTGTGTGTGTGTGTGTGTGTGCGTGTGTGCGCGCGTTTGACCTCAATCTGCCCTAGTTTGAGCCTAATCAAGCTTGATCATCTCCTGAGAATTCCTCCTTACTCACTGCAGACATCTTTAACTTGTCAAACACGGGTGTAGCACATAACATTACGAATGGTGCCGTTCCAGTGAGCACAAGCCTTTGTCTACGGCCAAGTTTCCATCCAAATGTAGGGCAAGTGTTAAACTAATTTCATAATTTAGCAGAAATCTCATTGATTTTAGCAACCTCCACAGATTCATCTTGTGACTTCTTGGCGCGGGTATGGGGGGGGGGGGCAGTATGCAGTAAACAGTGCTGGGGTTGTACATTGCCGGTGTGACAGGCGTGAGCGATATGAGAGAGTAGAGTACTGTGCTTCACCTCGACGGCCGTGGTAAAGTGACCACTTGCTCAACCTCCCGCTCAGAATCATGCAGCCGCGGTCGAGGCAGTGACCTTTACCCTGTCGCTGGTGATACCGGGCCAATTAAAAACAAGGCGGGAGACGCCTTGAATATATTGTTTGTCTCAAATTGTCTGAACTGGGACTTATATCTGTTCAATTTCAAGGCTGCCACTTTTATTTAGGCCCCCTTTGCCGTTATCTTGATTCCTGTGCTTTGCTTTAATGAAACTCTGGATGTTGCAAGTTAGTGCACAGCATCAATCACCTCAATTAGGCGAGAGGGAGCTTCAGTTATAGTGTGTGCATCCTTTATTCCTCTGTGTGTGTGTGTGTGTGTGTGTGTGTGTGTGAGGGGGCTGCAAAGAGGTTTCTTTAAAATAAAGTGAACTTAAAAATGCTCTACATCTTGGTGTCCTATTTTCTGTTCTTTTGCATATATATATATATATATATTTGCTGCTTTTATAGTTTATACACTTGCAAGTGTTGGGAGTTGCCAAATTTGTCTATTTGGATGTTGCCACTGTAATTTCTGTCATAATGTTCCTCCCAGCGCATCACACATCGTTTCACCGACTGTTAACCAAGGCCGAGCACAATGTGAGACTGTCAGAGCCTTGTCACAATCCCTTCTCTCGGCCATATATCTGAACCCTCCTGCAAATGGCCGCGTCCTCGTCTGTGTTGCAACCAGCTGCCGGTGTCCGCCAACAAGGTCCCGTGAAGGAGACAGCAGACACTTCTGCAGTCGGGTTCGTGGATGAAAAGTGCGAAGAAAGGCGAGAGGATTGAAAGAGATTGAAGGGATCGCTGCCAAGCTGATGTCAAGCGTTAGGACTTAATCTAGCAGCTATTGGCAGCGTTGGCTGCCAAAGTGGATCATTTGACACATGTGAGGTGTATCGTGTTATAGGTGTTCCAGGTGACACATTTATTATTCATTGTTTGAAGGTCCGGTCGTGTGCGCATGTTTAAACATCATTTAACGCGATAGCTCAACATTTTGGGAAATGCATCACAGAGACGGTCATCTTAGCTCAGCAGAAAGATTGGAAGCGGGGGGTGTGTGTTTTTGGGGGGGGGGGGGGGGTAACACAGTCCGCCTACCAGTACCTGTAAAGCTCACTGATTAATTAACATGTTATTTCTGGGCCTGGAGCAGCGGCTTCCTGAAGGCTTGTGGTCATTGCGAAGTTGGCAACAAGTGGAGACTCCACGTCTGCCTTACATTCAACTGACAGACATGAGAGCCGTATCAATCTTCCCAAGAAAGCCAATAAGCATGTTTTCCAAAATGCCGAACTGTTCCTTTAAATCCTCATCCTGGAGGTTCATTTAAGAGAGCACTTTTACCCAGGTATAGTACTTAAGTACAGTTTTAAAGTACAGGTTCTCCAGTTTCCTTTCATTTCCAAACGTTATGCGGGGATTTGTTTTTCCTTCACTACCTTATTACAGCGGTTAAACCTGTTGATGCGTTCGTTTAGTAGGATGGACCGTGACTTGACACCATTTTCGACGCAGCTCTGCCCCAAGAATTCACTTTTTTTTTCCCCCAAATCATGTCATAGCAGTAAAATCCCCCGAAATCGTGGTCGTTTCAGATTCAGACCTGGTCCAGTTTTTTTTTTTTTTTTTTAAAGACTTACTACAAAGGGTAGCGGGTGCTCGCAGACACAGACGGGGCTTTTAAAGGAGCCCTTCAATTAGATATTGTTATTATTGTTAAATTAGTTATTTCAACCAAATGTGTGATTCGGTAATATTGCCTACTCATTTCATCAGGTTTCATTTCTAAGACATTATTTCTAACACCTGTCACCCAGATGTTAAGCGTCGCTTATTAAAGAACAAGCTGGCACAGGGTCAGCAAAAATTCATTTGATGTCTCATAGGAAAACGGACTATACATTTTGAGGACATCCCTGGCGTGCTGCGCAGATTTTGTCCTTTGGGAGAGGCTTAGTTGTTGTAAGCTGATGAAAGTATTATATATGAAAAAAGGAATTACAACAATAGACTGTTAATCTGAGCGGTAGGTCGCTCTTGAATGATGAATTCACCCAACACAGCCCTAATACTTTTTTTTTTTTTTTTGACATTGGATCCCAATGGTGACGCTACAGCTGTGTCCCAGTTCCATCCCGTAAAGTACGCACTATATATATATGAATCTGCATATGTTTTGGCAGTTAAGGCCACTACAAGAAATGAGTGCAGTTTGTCATACTTACAGAAAGTGATACGGGATGTGCCTCACCAGATATCAACTTTGGAATGCTGCTGGCAAAGTAAAAGTATTTCCCCCCCCGAAAGAAACTTTATTTCAACCCTGTACAGTTACATATTTATTCGTCATTTTATATTTTGCAGCTGTGAATGGGCTCTCCATTTCTGCATGCATTGCTTTGTGGTGTCCATCGTGGTGTCAATCCGCCGGACTGAGAAGAGGTGAGAGCCTAGGACTCCAGTTGAGCGGTATGTTAATAAATGACCTAATAAATGTAGCCTATGGTGTAAAATACGGGGTTCAAAACCAGCAACATAAAAACAAGGCTTTGTATAGCAAATCATTTAAAAGTCAGTCTTTTTACGGCCCTTGCACGTCTGCAGCCACATGTCCTCGTGACCCCTCCCCTCCTTCCCGCTGCCGCTCCACACCCACACCCTGCGTCTGCCTGCGCCCCCCTCTCTCTCCGAGCGGCCATCTCGTGTTTTTCCGGGGGGCCCGCAATCACGTCCTGTCGCTGTGCTCATATTCCTGTGTCGCATTAATTGCCTCCGCGCGGGCGTGTTCTATTATTTACTGATGGCTGTGGCCAAGTCGAAAAAGCACAACAACAACAACAACAACTACCAAAGCACGCTAGAATTCAACACAATACATGCAGGAATTAGGCAACCCACAAAACGTAAAGGTCCCGTGTTGTCGAAGGTGAGATGTCCGTGTCTTGTCTGATCCTGAAAGCAGCTCTAGGTGCTGTATAAACACAATGAAATGAACACAATATGGGACCTTTAAGTATAAATCACAGTCGCGTCAAAATCAGAAAACGTAAGTATAACTGTGAAACAATAAAGGCAGTAAATGGCCACAGTCTCACAAAGTCTCGCACTCGATAATAATCTGGCAAATTTAAAAAGCGTACTGAAGATTTTGAGTATGTAGCATGGAACTGGGACACAGATCCGAATTGTCTACCCCAGGTTCCACGCTGGAAAGGTCCAGGGAGCCACACTGTTTGAGACTCCCTTAATTAAAACGGGGTACCATGCCACAGTTCCCAAAAGTGTTTCAATAGACGTTTGCCTGAAGCACTAAGATAGATTGTTACGTAGCCGGATGACGCCTCGGAGGATCAGAAGCATTTTGTCAGGCTTATATTTTACCGCCGCATGACCCAAGAACCCTACTAATGCACTCTTGGCCTGATGATTTGTTCTCGTTTGTCATCGCAGTAAAGTGCAAGGGTAAACACCGCGCTGAAACACGAGCCCGGCAGGGGTGGAGGAGCTGCATCGGCTGCTGCCATCCACAACCTCCCAGCAGGGAGAGGGCGGACAGGCCTGAGGAGAGATAATTACTGCCTCCCTCATTGATTTGTGTAGATTAATGTGCTTTAAAAAAAAAAAAAAACCATGATTCTATTTTTACTTACTGGTAATGGAACACTGTTTTCAAGTTGTTTTCAAGCATAAATGTCTTGTATGAAATGGTCAAATATGTACTTTCCAATGGCCGACAAACAGGATTTGCTGCATCGATATAATAAGGGACATTGTCACTGAATGTTTCAGAAGCGTTCGTGAGCTCTCATACATAAATGGATGAGTCTACGTGGTCTTACCATGGTAATACTGTACTTGAGCTCCTTTTTTTTTTTTTTTTTTTTTTCCTGTTGTCACCATCTGTGGTGCGAATCGCTTATTGCTGTGGTGTGTCTGCACCCTCCTGGCAGTCAGAGATCACCTGTCAATCAGCGTGGGTGCTACTGTGTGACGTCTCCTTCTCCAGATTTTCCCTGTTGGTGAAGTTTTCTCTCTTTGCAGCTGGCGCCTCTTTTCCTGCTACAGTTCCACTTCTGCTTATTCCGAACAAATGGGGAGCATCAAACTTTGCCTATGCAAAAGCACCAGAGTTATTCACAGGTCTCCGAGACTCACCGGACTGCTTTCTACAGGGAGCAGCAGGATGGATCATGCCTGTATTATACAGCATGGTTTCTGAATATTAGAAGAGTAATACATTTTTTTTTACTGTGAAGGCTCTGCACTCTATGTCATATTAGCTTTAAAAATTTAACAGTGATTATGAGGCTATTTAAGGCTCTATGTGCAGCATTTGAAAATGTACTACCTAAAGGTCATAGTTGAGATTTACAAGGGTTTATGGATTTTTAAGGGTTTTCTTTAAGGATTTTGGGATCAAATAAAGTACATCCTCCTTTGGCCCTGATAACAGCTTTCATTCTTTGCAGCCACAAAACAAATGTTTCTGTTCAGGAATGCAAGTAAATAACTGTCATTTGGCATCTCAATCAAAAAATAATAACATGCTTTACTATTTTTTCCTGCGTTTTTGTAAAACCGTAAATTTGACAATTCATGGATAACAACAATAATTATATTTGAGCATTAAAGATATCACTTTGATTGAAGAGCTTGGCGTGCACATACTGGTGGATTAACCATTACAGAGACATCAAATATTTTGGTCATCAGCAATACTGTTCATTTAGGGCAGCGGGGGCAAACACCTTACACTGGGTGGGGGTCTAATACATTTGTTAAGCACTGTATATATATATATATATATATATATATATATATATAGTATAATTTCTCCAATGTTGAGAGACACTATATATAGTGTCTGTATGTGCTTTTGTCCTCTCAACATTGGAGAAATTATACCTGGCCATATTGCATGGCATGAACTATTCCGCTCCAAGTGACCCTTGCTGCCTGTGTGCAGATTATCCATTATATAACAACGGCCAGCTTTCTTTGTAACTGCTCCGTGCGGCTAATGGCCAGAGTGCAATACAAACGGCACTGCACGTCTTCACAGGGCCCTTCAAAGTGCTAACAGGGTCGGATTTGTTTATCTGGGCCCGGGCAGGTTGGATGTCCAGCAGTTCTCCTGCAGTGTGGAGTGTCTCTGTCAAACTTTTATAAATAGATTTGGGCTCAATGCTGGCACCAGCCCATCACTGAGTCCTGGAGTCCTGGCTGGAAACTGCCATATGTCTGAAAGCTTTTGGGAGCTCTGCCTCGGCTGATGAGACGCGGCGGATGTTTGCCCGCGTCCTGTAGAAATGACTGTAAGGGATTTGTGTGGGGAATTAAAGGGTATATTGCCAGACAAAAAACCCCAAAACAGAATAGTAACTATTGAATAAGTGGAGTTGCGGATAACAGGTGATTTAGATTTTGACAATTGTACCCCAAATTATACATACTATACTATAATACCTGAAAATACTATTAATAATACTGCTTTTGTACCAAATGGAGGCCAAAATGTGTTATTACAGCTTTGTCGCCTATGCTAGTTGGTTTAAGAATTTAATGATCTTTATTTTGACTCCAGGCTTGGAGGGAACATTGTAAAATGTTTGTCAATTGTTCGAGTATTCTACAATTTCATATTAATAACATGACTTAGAGGTATAAGTCAGAGGATAAGAGGCTGAGATGGCCATTGTTACTCTGCTAAGCTAGGCTAGTTACCTTTTTAGCAGGACTTGTTTTCAAATCTGTCGGCCCTTTACTGAAACATAACAAATGAATGTTAAATTTAATACGTGAACGTGATTTTGATCATGTTAAGTCAGTGGCTGAGGTGGCAGTTACTCTTTAGCTAGGCTATAGTTACCTTTTAGCAGGGCTGACTTATTCATATCTGTTGGTCTGTTTACATTCGTTCATATTTGTATTGAAATATCATGAGTGAATCAGTCGATGTTGCATGCTAACTCCCCTAGAGGCTACGGCAGTTACTTTTACTCAGCTAAACTAAGCTATTGTTTCCTTTTAGTGAGTTTAGCAGGCTATTTATTCTCGAAAATTACGAAATTACCAAGATGTCAGTTCATAAAAAAATTTAATTTTTCAATTACAGGAGACAGTAGTCGGTAAAGTAAGCGGATTTTAGCTTTTAACCACGGTTATCGCAGCTAGATTTAACTTAACATTAGCTCTCTTGCTTTACAATACCTGCGTACAATTACTGTGGTTTGGCTTAGTTTTAAGATTTGTCTTGTAGTTACTACATAAATGCTATTTTCATGAAAGTTATAGGCCATGTCTATTGGATATTATATACTAGTTTGTTTGTTTTTTACATGGTTAAAAAAAAATCAGATTCTGGTCTCAGTTCTGACCACATATGTGGTTGCTGCATTTTGGCTTTGCGGGCAGCATTGATTATCATACAAAGCCATTTTCTGTGCTTTAAAATGTTTATTTCCCTGCTGTGGATGTGAGCTAATGGTCCTCTAGTTGCAGCAGGTGACATTTATAATTTTCTTTGTCAAATTCAGTTATTCTTCAGCTAAATGGGATTCATCAGTCATGCCCACAGGTTCCAGGCCTGGCAGTTATGGAAAGGTCAAGAGATTTGTCTCAAGAGATTTCCCCCCCCCCCCCCCTTTCTGTTTTCTCAGAAACAGTTAGTTGTGATGTTGAAGCCGAGCCACAGCCTCCACTCCATCACGACCGACATCTCAATCCTTTTCCGCTGCTAGCCTTTTATGCCACGTTTACAGCAGCACAGGTTTTCAATACTGATCGGTCGCTGCTCCTTTCCCCTTCATTCATCACTACCTCCTTCCTGCTATTTTCCTCTGTCTTCCTCATCCTTTCCTCTTTTACAGGCGCCTTGCCACCTGCTTTCCTACACTTCTTCCCTCAATGCTTCTTCCTCTCTCCAGTTGCAGACCAGTCAATCTATCTCTGCCTCAGTGTTTCCTCTCACCTCTTTGAGCCCCTTTCCCAATCCCTTTTCCCTTCCCCCACCCCTCTCTCGTTTTCATCATTTGTTGAAGGGCTGAGTGCGGCCGGATGCTGGTAATCTGGCGCCCTGATTGCATAGGACACGCATGAATGATACCAAACCTTGTTCCCAATATCCTCTTGCTTTGAGTCGTGACTTTAATGATTACTAATGGAGGGTGATGAATACCTGGGACCAGTTGAGTATTTCATGAATTGCACTGTGCTGGAATGACAGGGGCTTTCAGAAAGAAATTGGATTTCCTTGTCTGCCTGTGTGGCGACTACAAGGTTTGGTTTTAATGAAAGACCTAAAAGGCTGGTCAGTGCATTGTTAGTGATACCTGAATATTTTTATGATTTTTATGATTTTTCACTACCAACACGTCTTCATACCTAAACAACAGATTTGCCGATGACTCCCAAGACGACATAAAATGGAAGGTTTGGATATGAGCGTCTGCCAATCAATCATGTGTTATGACGCCAGCTCAAGAATTCTGAAACTGTCGCTTTCAAACCTAACTTCAGGTAACCCAGGCAGCAGATCAGCTAAAAAAAAAAAAATGTTAGGCTAGTTAGTTTCTATAATGTAAAAAAGTGTGAAACCACAATGATATAAGCTCAAACAACAGATGGCACATCCTTGTCTTTGTAGCTCACTCCTGCCTTTCCGCTTTCTGCCGGTTTCGTCATGTCACTTCCTGTATTGCTGAGCCATTAAAACATAACTCAACTGTCATTTGTACCTTATACTTTCACAATCTATTTTGCACCGTCCTAGTAGATGGAGTAGACTGGAGCCTGTGAGCGTACGTCCATGAACAATCTAGATTCTAGTGCAACAGTGAGCGTCTGCTGTACCTCCTTTCTTTGTACAGAGAGAGAGTCTCACGCTGAGTCAAACACTTTCGGGATCACTTTAAGGACTCTTCAAAAGAAAATCCTTGCCACGAGAGACCCGAGGGATGCTGAACGATCATGTCACCGAGTTCAATTTTAAGATGGTTTGCCCACCCTCACACAGCAGAAGCGCTGTTTCGAGATAATGTCTCCCTAAGAATCTCCCTAAACTGTAGATTATAACTGAGGTTGATATGATGGCATAAACCCTTACATGACTGCGCGCAGAGCAACAAATAAAGCTGTTGTTTTCCTCTCCTGTGGCTCCAGCATCAAATAATTCTTCTCGCCGTGCCGTTTATCTGAGATGAACATCTTGATATTCTCTCTCTCTCTCTCTCCACTGTCTTTACCTGTCAGCTTCCTCCTCCCCAAAGACGCTCCTGCTTAGTGATTAGCAGCTTAAAATACACCATTGTGTGAACTTTACCAATTTTACAGCTCCCTACACAAAATCACTCAAGCGTATTGGTGATTAAAGTGAGACTGACAAATGTGTAGTGAAGTCTGTGGGAAAAAAAAAAAAAGTGCAAGAGCTCCTGCTCTCCATTAGTTTATTTAGATTCCCTTGATCTAATATAGGCTATTTAAAGTCATCACTCAATTATATATGCTCTTTTTGTTGGTGGCCCTGAGCACTGGAGTGTGTATTTATTTATTGCCTCCCTCCAAACCAACAAGCACACACACACACACACACACACACTTGCACAGACTGAAAGTTCAGTGCCATGTGGTGTGACGCTGGCAGCCTTTCAAAATCATATGCATTCATTTTTAATTAAAAATCTAAACTTAGGTGTTTTGCTGCAGAATATTTCATATTCCCCCAGGGGACACTGAAGACTTCAATGTTTAATTCATTTCCCATCACTCAGCCTTGAGATTGGTTGTCTTCACATTGTTTCTACCTGACCCGAACTTCTCTGAATGTTTGAGTGATTCATTAAATCATGTTGCACCATTAAAACTTAAAGCTGCAGTACGCAATATTACTTCATTATAATTTTGGTTGAAATAACTACTCGGTTGACCCTTTTTTGTACAGAGTTGCTGTGATTGGCCAGTTTGGTGCTACCTAACCCTGACTGGTTGTTTGATTCAGACCAAATGTGAAATAATATTGCCTACTGCAGCTTTAAGAAATGTCTGAACTGGTAGTGATTTTAGTGATGTGTAAATCGGTTGCTAGGAAACAATTTAGCACCATCAAATCAAAAGCAATCAAATATGTAAACAGAAAGTTACTGTAAACTTGTTAATATTACTTTGTTGTATTTATGTGGGCTTACATAGAGAAATAAGGATTTCAGAGTTGGTATTCAGTTCGCAAAACGAGGGAAATATCCAAGCTAGCATAACCTTCTGTAATTTGAGTTATATTTCATTATTTTTGTGAAACGTAATTTTAACCTACCCAGTTTACATTGTTATTAAACAGCATTTCGATCCGAGTGTCAGGTCAGATATGTTGACCATATGACTTTCTACTCTCCAATCAAAATGGGTAAATATTGGCAAGGTAATATGTCGTTTTTGTTAGTTTAACAGCTAGCTAGTTCAGTTAGCTACGCAACAGTCACACCCCTGTCAGTCACTTCCAATTAATAATTGGTTCATTGATGACTAACTGATTTCTTGACGACAGACTTTTGTAAAACATGAAGATTCCAATGAAAATGACACCAAAGGTGCTTGAATTGATGAGAGGGTCCCATGTAAATCACACACACACACACACACACACACACACACACAACTGCAAACAAAATGAATTCAGTACATTTAATTGTTAATTGATTCATTGCACATTTGCTCAAGTGCAGAGTCATACTCAATGTAAAGCTTTAAAAAATACAATCTCAGTCATCTCTGATGTGATTCTGAGTGCTTTCATGTAGATTTTTTTTTTCAAATAAAATACAGTATATGACAGATAAACCCTCTCTTCAGAGTCGTATTCTTTGATAAATCTGTAAAGTAAACACTGAGAAACAGGGCAGCATAACTGGTCAACATCAAAGATACTTTCATTCATATTTAGGTAGTGTGACTTTCGACATAATGTGCATTTCCCTTTGTCTGTGTAAACACGACGGTGTCTTCACATTTCTTTTTTTTTTTTTTTTTTTTTTTTTGGATTTGTAGAGTGCGACATACTGTACTACCCTTTCAGAGGAGAGCCCTCACGTTAACTGTAAGCCTGAATTTACCACTCTTCTGTTGGCACCTGAATTATCATAAACACCACTCTTGAGCAGCAGCACTGTTTGTGCGTGCGCCGTATATATCGCAGGCTTGTCCTCCAATCTCTTTTAGAAATAGCTCAACAGGTTTACAATACTTAACTTTTTTTCAAATTAAAAAAATAGTTTGGATCATCGACTGTACACAATACCAAAAACAATTGCTTTTCCCCATATAGTGTATAGTGCTGAGTTCAACATGCCTTCCACTGGCTGTAGTTACAGTGCGCCCATCTCCCTTTTTTTTTTTTTGAGGCGGCTGGTCGTCACAGGATGCATCAAGGAGGCCTCTCTCCGTGAAACTTTCGGTGCCTGTACCTGCCGCTCTTTTCCTTGGCAATGTTGATGCAGGCGTTGTGCTTGTTGGTCTGCAGGTGGTTCCAGTACTTGATGAGTTCATTGGGGTGGAACTGATGGGACGTGATCAAGTGGCTGTACTTACAACTGGAGTAAGACACCCGCCAGTGGTTGAAGAGGAACTCGTTGGGAGGGGGCGCTGGGTCGATGCGCAGCTTCGCCAGGCAGATCCCCACGTAAACGTCCTCCAAGTGCAGCCTGCGTATGCTGAGAGAGGCCTGGTAGATCAGCTCGGCCATGTCCCCTGAGAACACGTACCCCGTGCCGGAGCAGAATATCGGGTAGCGCTCGCTTGGGTACAGCTCCGGCGGCATGTACCACTTGCTGTCCTTGTTTCGGTTTGGTGCATAGCCCCTCATCAGGTAGCCGGTGAAGTACCTCTGCTTGGGAGGCAGCTCGGGCTTCAGCAGCTTTTGGATGAGATACTCGGTATTGACAAACATGTCGCTGTCTGTCTTCATAACATAGGAGGCATGTGGGCAATAGGTGGCCACCCAGTTCATGCCCATCAGGGTTTTGATGGTCAGGTTGTAATATGTGTCATGATAGTCCTGCTGGATGATGTCGTGATGAATACGGCTCTCTTCCTCTATGCTGCTCTGGAGGAAGGTGTCTGAGCTCTTCCCTGTGCCGAGCAGGAAAAGACGAACAAACACGAGGCCCAGTGCTATGCTCTCATTCCCCCACGTCTGGCGGATGGCGTTGCGCGCATCGGCCTGTCCGGGTTCTGCAGCGATGAGGAGGATGAGGAAGGGCGTGCTGTCCCTGCACTTGAAGGGTTCGTTCAGGATGTAGCGGTAGGGCTGAGCGCTGAGCCTCCCTCCCACACCCATCTCCTTCTGTAAACTGTTGTTAGTGCTCATGGAGTCCCCAAGCCCCATTACGCCCATCCTGGCTCCTCCTCCGCCCCCTCCTCCTCCTCCCCCTGCCGCCTCCCCCGCTGCTCCATCTGCCTGCTGAGAGCTGAGGTTGAGCAGTGGCTTTGGCGCTACATACCCCGTCTCTCTCCACAGGCTCCTCAGGGAGTTGCTCTGGTTGGCTTCTCCCTTGGGGCTGCGGAAGCCCCTGACGGTGTAGGCCAGTGGGTTTTCCCGGGGCCCACTGCGTCCTGGTAGCCAGTCCTGGTGACTGAAAAATAAGAAGAGGGTGAAGAGCAGAGCCAGTGAGAGGAGGCCTGCCACATGGGTCCGGAAGAGTGAGCGCTTGAAGGTCCAGGTCATCTTGATGGGACAACAGTGCCGCCGTCTCCACTGCATGGTGCAGATCGGGGTCGCAGGAGGCTGCTGCTGCTCGAGAATGGGCGGCGGCGGCGGCGGCGGTCACGTACAGTCACCTCAAACATGTGGTTGCCAACAGTCAGAGGGTTATCTGAGCTGGCAGATGGGTTGGAGTGAGCCTCCGGGTGGAGTCAGGGGAACGTTTGAGCCCCCCGGTGCAGCCTGGAGCAGGTTTAAAAGGGCTCCTGATGGAGCTAGGAAGGTGATGATTCTCTGGCCATGGAGGCTTCTCCCTGGCTCGTCTTTGGCACTGCACACAAACACAAGATCATGCTCTATGTCTCATCTCCTTCAGGATATGATTAGGGTCACCTCCTCTGTGTTTGCTCTCTCTAATCTGCAAAGAGAAACAGAGAAAACAGTGTTGGCACTGGTCCAAAAAGCACCTCCTATTCACTGGCAGGGAGCCACATGTCAATTGTTTGAATTGCAGATGTGTTTTTTTTTTTTTTTTATTCTACTTGTGGGGGACAAACAAGCCTATTTCTTAATCATTTTATTTATGGTTATGTTTTGACACACTCAAATAATAATTCTCAATGAATTTCTTCCAGATGCAAAAGCCCCAATTAGAGCTTTCTGTGGATGCAGTGCCCATTATGGTAAATGGCACTTTTGGTAAACTGACTTAACATCTCAGAGGGGAGAAGCCGAATCAATATGACAGCGTTGTAGCATCTTTGATTGGACAGGGACGTAGGACACAGTGGGCTCTGGGGATGTGGCTTTCTGAGGGGGAAAAAAAAGGGAGATTTAGAGAATACTGTTGCCAGCAGGTCAGTGGCAGAAGGGAAGATTGCTGCTGTAAAAAATGATTGTGCATAGAGTGCATCTGTGTGGTTGGGGGGGGGGGGGGCACATTCCAGATGTGTGCCCAGTTGCTGAGACGCAACATAAGAAATAACAGTAAACACAAATGACTAAATGAGCAAATTGCCCTATTACTCTCCATTAAAAACATTCCCTAGATCATCACAAACTCATCTCGCAGTTAAGACCACCTAAAAGTAGTAAAGAATAGAAACGGCTCTATAAAGTTCACCGTGGAAACTGTGAGCTGGCTGGTCTGGTGCTGGGAGTGGTGAGATGGTGGTTGCCTTGCCTTGCATGTCATTATTCAGCTTAACGCCTGGGGCGGAAGTATAAATTGCAGGTTTGCTCAATGTGGTGCCGGCTAACGCTACGCTGAGGCGCTTGGGCGAGCGAGTGTCATCAGCCCCCCGCCGTGCGTCGCCGGCTAGGGAAAAGATGCATCTGTCAAAATGAGTTTTCAGGGTCCAGCAGGCAGTGGCGCCGAAGCCTGAGCCAGCCTTTTGGCGATAACAGCCTTTACCCGCCGTTCACCTTCCACCTTCGGCTTATCAATGCTGCCTACTGTCTTAATGAGACCACCCAGGCTGCTGACCTTCTACCACAAACGGGCGCAAACGCAGGAAAAATAAAATGCACACGAGCAAAACAACATGCAAACAAGGCAGACCGAAAACGTGACGCGAGCGATTGCATCTGCTGCCCGCAGGGACCTGTGCGCGCCGAGGGAGGCAGGAAGGCGACCACGTACGCGCACGCAGCTTCTCTAACTCACAAAGGCAAACAATCTGCGCGTTGCACGTAATCACACACACACACGGCATTTAGTTGTGCTCACAGACCCACTAACACAAGATCTGACGCAGGCCAGACTTGATGATGACAAAAAAAAACAAACATGCTGCACACTTACATCACTCTTGTGTCTATAGACCCACACAAAAGATGCATGTGCGCGTCACACATAATTATATCCACGCTAGACGCATACATCATCACAGCTGTGCATGTTAGCTTACACACACACACACACACACACACACACCGAGAGAGAAAACAGAATATGTCAGCAGAGACTTGCAGGTTGTGCTGGACTCTAGTGAATATTAATGCAGCAGCAGTGCTGTAGTATTGAATCCATCCTTCTTTCCCGTGGGTTAATTTACTGACTGCCTGCGTTGCCTTTTTGTTCATTTGTTTGCTTGCTTTTTAATAATTTGTGGACAGCAGAACAATTTCGTGCGAAAAAAACCGCTACATGCCACTTCTAGCGCGGGGCCGATTTTCTAAACTTTCCAATTTTCATTTCCTGCTATGTTTGCTCTTTCATCATGACAACTGGCAAGGAACACGATAACCTTTTCAGGCGAGTGTGCTTACCCAGCGCAAGCAATTACAGGAGAATGAGAGGGGCCAGGGCCGGCTTTGTTTTAAAGGTTAACATACTTTACATCGAAGCGCATCCGGCGCTTGAGAGATTTCCGCTGTCAACTAAATGAACATCTAGTTGCGTGAGCTCTGATGAAGTGTGCGCGTACACACACACACACACACACACAAATACACGCCCACATCGACCCACCCATACACTCAACATACAGACGACCCTGTACAGTTGCAGAGTGTATGACTTTAGTTTGGGGGGGTTGTTTTTTTTGACGTAAATGCTAATTTCACCGGGAGATCAGACATCCACTTTTACTTTTTCAGCGGTTCCATTTAATCTGCCTGTGCCTCTCCTCATTAATTCATTTTCTTGCCTCCCATCAATGTCACTTCTACGCAAGCCAATTAGTTACACTAGCACTAATTAAAGCCCCAGCGATTCTGCAGCGGTCAATAATCAGAACAAAGGCTGGGGGAGTGACACAGTGACATACTAGGCATACATTATAGTGTTGTCTCTGTCACCACATCAGCTTCAAACCTAGAGGATAAAAAAAAAAAAAAACAATAAAAGGAGGAAAAACTGCAGCGAGGTATGAATGCCGGTCTGCACAGTTTGCTTTCTTTGTTTCCACGCCTACATAAACAGCCTAGCTCAGTTTTTTTTTTTTTTTTTTTTGTTTTCTCCCCCGCCACGTTGTGTGTGTAATGCATGCAAAACAAGCTTTGCTGATGTCGATGAGGACGCGACCTTCATTCAGTAGAAGAGTGCACTTTGTAATAGTGACACATTTTGCTCCAGAAAAATACAGCTCTTATTTGCGAGTCGTTTAGAAAAGAAAAAAAAGAGACTGTTCGGTGAAGTTGGAGGTTAAACGCTGGGTTTTACTGAAGCAGGCCCGACCGATTGTGTGTGGCTGAGTGAGGTTCCTGGTCCGTCTACTGTCGCTGCCTTGAAGTTAACAGTCCTCTTCCAACCACTGCATGTGTGATTTATCTGAATGTTCGAGCAGTGCTGTGGCACATCAGGCCTTCATCGGGGTAAAGAAAAGTCCGGGTTCCTGACGAAGGCCATATGACATACAACACTACTTGGGAGAAAACAAAATCCTGATTGTTGTAGCTGAAAAGCGGCTCCGTCCTTGAACGAGGACCATCGCTCTCAAGGCAACTAACAATTATTTTCATTATCGATTAGCCCGCAGATTATTGTTTTGCCAAGAAATAGCTTGTTGCTTGATGAAGACAGTTACAATGTTTGCTTGCGTGACTAACGACTACTAGATTATCAAAATATAGCTGCTGAGTGATTTTATGTCGATCGACTAATCGTCACTAATTGCTTCGAGGCGGTGCTACTCCGCTAAACTGAATCGGCTGTATAAAGCACATGCTCCAGAACATTAGTTAGTGTTGCTCAGTTATCTTTCACAATATTTTTTTTTTTTTTTGACAGCAGTGGAGTGTAACTAAGTACATTGAATCAATTTTCTAGATACTTTATACTTTAGTATTGCCATTTTATGGCACTTTATACAACTACACAACATTCCGGGGTTGTACTTTTTACTTTACCCTACATTTATTTCACTGTTTTAGTCACTAGTTGGTATAACGAGTTTTTCATGACAAAGGTCAACTCGAGATCAACGTTAAATTTGATGACTTGATATAGAATGTACTACACAACAGTATTTAAAGTAGTTAAAAGTAGCTCCACCTTGACTAACTATAACAGTCAATTGCTACAGTAACAATAATCCAGTAATATATAATAAAACGCAAATTTTTACTGCACAATGATGTACTTTTGGTATACCTTTACATTACATTAGTTACTGACAATACTTCCGTAACTCTACTTGTGGTGCAATTTTTAATACAAGACCTTTACTTGTATTGTAATGGAGGATCTGAACACTTTTTTCCATAACTCAGGCGCTCAGGCTGACTGATGAAGTAGTGGCTGTATTCGCAGCTTTAGCAACAGTCATATCAGAAAGACACATAGGTCCTGATTTCACAAAATGGTGCAGCCTGCAGCTAGAGATGACTTTGTTTTTCAATTATGATGCAGGAAGGTCGCAATGTCGACGTCTACTCGACAGCCAAAAGTTTTCTAGGAAACGAAAACTAGGCTATTCCTGTTCTATTAAACCCTAAATATGCAGCAAACCCTGGAGTGTTGCACTCCAAGAAAGCGTCGCAAACCCTCAAATCGGTCACGAGGTTTGTCTATTTAATGCTTTATCGTAGTCTGGTGAGAATACAGTTGTTCAGGGAGGAGAGCGCCCACTGTTTTGTTTCTGTTTAAATGCCTCGGCCCACGGTCTCCATTGTTAGCTTTCCAGTTGGGAGCCAAATGCCAAACCCAAGTCTCCAGAAATGCCTTTGTCTTTAAAAACAGCTTTATCTTCTATCGCTCACTCTCTCGTTGAGACCTCTCCTCCCGTTGCTTTCTTACTGTATTGCTTATGTCGGCAAGAAACGTCTGAACTAGTCCCGCTGCCATCGAGGCTTGGCCTGCACAGCGGCGAGTTTTAAGAATTTCACATCTGCTTTTGTTCTGTCGAGGTCACGCTGGGCTCATCTTTAAAAGAATCTTCCTGGGAATTTCAGTCCCGGGCTTTGTTCAGAGCAGTCGCTTGAAAGTAAGGAGGTGGCTGGTGAGTCCACACGCCTTCCCCTCAGCGCTGCTGTGGTCTCATCTCAATCCCTCCCCATCCCGGTCGCTTTTTCTGACCCCTGTTCAGCTGCACTCTTCCTTCTAACAATCCGTCATTTTTTTCCGACTCTTGTTTACCATCCGATTGCAGTGAAGAGTTCACAAAGGCTGCCAGGAAAACAAGCGAAATGGAGGTGAGGGGTGTTGTTGTCGCTCTTCCTCGTCCTAACTTTCACTCCCTCCGTCTGATTCAGTGTGAGTTATTTGACAAGCCGTAGTAACTCCAATGCTCCTTTACCAAAGTGAGGTGTGGGGGTTTTATGATCTGGAGCAAATTGTATCATAAAAAAATCATAAAAAAAAATTGTATTGTATAAGTGAGTGGTTCCCAACTGTTTTTTTTTTTCTCTTCTCAAACATAACCCCACAGCCCCATCGGATGAACCAAAACACTCACCCATCACGTTCCAAATGTGTTCAATTGAACTGATTTTAAACTGTATGTCATTTAACACTCTGAACAATATAGAGGTGGATATTGATACAATATGTTTTAATACAGTTGAAATGTCAATGTTTAGGCTTATTTGGTCGAGAAGTTAATTTCAACCATTTATCCATGAGCTAACTATTTCAACTGTTTCCCACCACCTTTAGCTATCTATTTGAATCATTTATCCATTACTTTAGCTAACTAGTTCAACTGTTTATCCATTACTTTTAGCCATCTATTTCAACCAATTATTCATTACCTTTAGCTATTTCAACCATTTATCCATGAGCTAACTATTTCAACTGTTTATCCATTACTTTTAGCCATCTATTTCAACCAATTATTCATTGCCTTTAGCTATGTCAACCATTTATCCATGAGCTAACTATTTCAACTGTTTAACCACTACCTTTAGCTATCTATTTGAATCATTCATCCATTACTTTAGCTAACTAGTTCAACCATTTATCCATTAGCTAACTATTTCAACTGTTTAACCACTACCTTTAGCTACCTATGTGAATCAGTTATCCAGTACTTTAGCTAACTAGTTCAACTGTTTATCCATTACTTTTAGCCATCTATTTCAACCAATTATTCATTACCTTTAGCTATGTCAACCATTTATCCATGAGCTAACTATTTCAACTGTTTAACCACTACTTTTAGCTATCTCTTTTAACTATCTATCCTTTACTTTAAGCTAACTGCTAACTTCTCTGATCGCTTGCTAGCTAGTTTTCGAGCACTCACAACCGCAACACACGTTTTCAAATTGTAATTTTTTATTTTTTTTTTCAAATTAGTCTGGCCCTTGTTGGAAAAATCCTGGTATGAGAGATTTAAGTGGAATAAAAATGTAAAATAATGGCTACATTCACGTATTGAACATTTGCAAGTACACTTTTTATTTTTTAAAGTATTTTGTTTAACTATTGCATTGTATTTGCAAAGTTTTTGAAGTAAGTGATGCTGTCCATTGATTTAATTTTGTGTACCTGTGTCCATGTACCCTGTTTGAGTTCACTAAAAAAAAACAAAAAGCTGCACATTTCTGTTTTATCTGCTGAGGTTTGGAAAGATAAATTGAAACTCAATGGAATTTGGTGCTCAAAGCATTAAAATTACATAAAAAAAAAAATCAACAGAAATATATCTTTCCAATAAACAGTGCCCCTGTTCCTTTGGATGACCCACAGACTTTGCTGTGTACAGTTTTGACGAGAACAAACGTTCTATCCAAGAAATGGTCCCAATAAAAGAATTGTTTGGGGGCACTTCAGTGAGCTGACCCTAGTTTGGTGCGTATCTGACTCAACTAGGATAGGACCGCTGGGAGAGGGAGGGTTGCGTTCTCGCTTCGTGTTGCAGAGCAGATGAGTGACACTGGATGGCCAGCTGTGTTTTTTTCTTTTTTTCTTTTTTATCACTAGAGGCTGGTCAGATCTGGGCCAGGCCACTGGAGCCCCCCCCCCTCCCACCCCCCGATCACACAACATGACCATATCTGATCTTAGTTCACCCAAATTACAAAAACACCCCATATTTTCTCACTTACCTCTACAGCTCACTGTTCCCAGTGACGCCTATGTATTAACCAAGAAGAACTGGAGCTTTATTTCTTCAAAGACATTTTGGTGTGTCGATTTTTTTTTAATGCTGAAATGGTTAAGTCCATTAGTCAGTTAATCAGTTGATCGACAGATGGGCAATTAGGTCATTTTTTAAGCAAAAAATGCCAAACATGCCCCAGTCTCAGCTCCTAGATTTAGGGGGTTTTGGGGTTCTTGACTGGACCAAACAATAACTTGATTAGTCAAACAAAAACAATCAACAATGAAATAAACCTAATTTAACCGCTTTTTTTTCCCCCCATGTTGTAAGCACCGCAGATTTAATAATGCGGTGGAGGCAGAAACCTCAGACGGACGTCTTAAAACTGAACTCTTCAAAACGTAAACTTAAAAACCAGATGAGGCCAAAACGAGTGAGACAATGTTTTTTGTACTTTGTGTGAACCGATCCTTTAACACGCAAGTCAAAGCCACGTAACGTACACGCGTAGTGCAACATTTACATTCATTTGTCCTTTAAAAAAGGCTGTAAAAAGAGGATCGTGCAGCCTCTTCAAACTGGACTCAAAAATACAAGAGACCTCTGGGAAATAAAGCTTTTGGCAGCTCTGAGCTGCTGTATTTGTAGTAAATATTATATGACAGTGATTTTCTTCCACTCAGCGAGAGGGACATCCAACCCATCTCATTGTGCTGCCGCCAACTTTTACCACTGAATTTAATTCTAGCAGTATTTCTGTTTTACTTTGTTAATAAAGCTCGGCCGTATTCTCCTCGCTTCAGCTCTTTTCGTGGGTTCAGACACCACAGCAATAAATTATGAGGTGGTTTGAAAATTAGACCCTATTAAAGTTTCATAGTCTGGTGGGCAAAGTGAATCCCCATATGGTGAGTTTAGCTGCTGTGTTTTTTTTGTTTTTTTTTAAATGTCCATCCCAGCAGTTAGCAGATATCCCTAAGCATGCACAGGCTTCAGTGCCAAATAG
Organism: Enoplosus armatus; assembly: GCF_043641665.1. Classification (NCBI taxonomy): domain Eukaryota; kingdom Metazoa; phylum Chordata; class Actinopteri; order Centrarchiformes; family Enoplosidae; genus Enoplosus; species Enoplosus armatus. The sequence continues at coordinate 24,646,158 of NC_092186.1, read as the reverse complement.
CTCAGGCAGCTGGACATGATGAAGTGGACAAAAAGCCCTGTTAACTGAACGTGATCAATGGGACTCCCTGGCCTCTTGGCAGATCCAAGGAGGGGTTTCCTAAACTTGAATCCATGTAAACAAATTCAGTATTGACTACTGACTCCTATTTGATTGTACCTTCAGGACTCTCTGATATGGGGGGGGGGGGGTGACTCTGCTCTGGGCAAGGAGGAATGAAAGTTGTCATCAACATTCATCCTAAGGGAGTTAAGTAATAGTAAAATGAAAGTATTCTTAATTTTCCAGTAGTACACCTGCCTGGGAGGGGGGGGGGGGTCCCTGAGTGTCCCTGCAGCATTTTAGGAAGCCACTGGGGGTCCAAAAAGTGCCTGACGGAGAGGAGATGCAGGATGTTGGGACACAGGGGAAGGGCATAGATGAATGGATTGATTGATGGACGGACGGGTGGATACGAGTCAAGGCGGCCGAGAAGGGTGGATGGCTGGATGTAATGGAGGGGAGACGAGGGCGGGGAAGGCTAAATGAATAATGAGGATGTGGAGGACTGATGAGACGCGCAGTGCTGCGTACCTCCTCCTCCTCATGCTGCTGCTGAGGCTGCTGACAGGGCTGCGGTCGGCTGACGAAGTGCGTGAACCCCGGTGCCTTTAACCCGCCATCACCGCCTCCTCGGACTGGAAACAATCTGTACTTTAGCGCCTCTCCTCTTCCAGCTCCCCACTCTCCTCTAATCACACTGACACCTTGGATGTGTTTACGTCCCTCCTGGTCCTCATCCCCACAGGCTGCACAAACCTGCAGGGTTTTTTTTTGGTTCTCCTCCTGCTGCGACTCCTCCTCTCCTCTCTCCCCTGCTCCTTGTGTCCGTTGTACACCACGGCGTCCCTCTCCACCTCGCTACTTTGCACAGGTTGTTTCCTGATCTTATCCTAGTTCATCTCACCCTCCAGAGGATGTTATTTAACGTTAAAAAAAAAAGGAGAAAAAAAAAATGTACGAAAAACACCACAGCATCCACACGCGTTTATCCGGAGCCCTATCCGCCAGAAGGAGGGGAGAGCAGCGGCGGCGGCGGCGGCGGCTGAGCAGCAGGAGTGCGGCTGGTCCTTCGCGATGCTCGGCAGGCTGATGTACAGTATCAGCGCAGTGAACGCGATGGAGAAAAACGGAATAAAAAAAAAAATAATAATATCCTCTCCCACCTCTGAGTCCAATCACTGCCAAAACATGTTCCCGGAGTCCTGGAAAGGAAAAACAAAAGCAACGAGTCGTCTTGCCTGCACCTCCCCGCTTCGGTTTGTCAGTCCGCGCCTTCTTGTTTTCCCCTCTCCCGTCGTACCCTTCTTTCCGCTCTGTCTTGGACCGACCCCTGTCGGATTTCCCAGCCGGACGAGGCGGCTGCTAGCCCGGACAGGCTGGCTGTGAGACACCGCTACACTGACGGACCTCTACCACGTCACTGCATTATTAGCGGAGCATCTCACGTGACCCAGTTAGACGCTCATGTTGCGTTCATGTGATGTTAGTAAAAAAAAAAAAAAAAAAAATCCTCCCCTCAACAAACACACCCATCATTAGAATGTGTTCCAACACATGCTGTTATAATTAAAACTTGCTAAAGGTACAGTCCGTATTATTACTGATATTATATCACTGTTCCAAGCTATTATTATTCGACCCTTTCAGTGGAACATTTTATGAAAGTTTGAGAAGTGTTACATTAAATGGCCGTTATTGTGTTTGACACACCCACAAACAGTGATTTGGATGAGGCGAAGAATTTTGAAGATGCGCATTACACATTCAATTCCATATTTTTACATTAAAATGAAAGTGTCTCAAATATAAAACTTACCTTCGTGAAACCGTAAGCTCACTTGAAAAATGTTTATACGCTCATACACGAAATTCTTCTGAGGAAATCAAATGTTTTTTCGGGTTGTTTTTTTTTAAAAACATTTTTAGATAAAAACAAACAACAACAAGGGGACTGCCATGGATACACATTCAGAAGCCTTAAAGGTGGGGTAGCTGACGGGAGATTTTGGCCAATCACATGTCATTTCCTGGATAGCCTAGTGGACACCCTTGTCTGCATACCTTTGAGTACTCTTGGTCTGTTTTTCATGGTTTGGGCTTCACTGCAACAGTAAACAATGATATTTTTTAGACAATAGTGCTTTTAACTTTGTGGAAACAGTTTGGGGAAGGCCCCTTCATGTTTCAACACGATAAGGCCCCCGTTCACAAAGCCAGGTCCATAAACAAATTGTTTCCTGCCCTGGCCTCAGCCCCATCCAACACCTTTGGGATGAACTGGAAGTCAGGCTTTAACGCCCAACATCAGTGGCCAACCTCACTAATGCTCTTGTGGCTGAACAAATGGGAGCAAATCCCCTGCAGCCAGGTTCCAAATATCTGCTTGAAAGTCTTCCCAGAGGAGCGGAGACTGTTATAGCAGCAGATTAATTCCCATGGTTCTGGAATGACATGGTCAACAATCACACGTAGTTGTGATGTTTGAGTTTCTACATACTTTTTGGCCAAATATGTACGTATGCTCGAGCTGATTAGTAATTGATAAGTTATTGTTAACTGTCATATTTCATATTGTCAACATTTCGTAACGAGGAAGGAAGAGGAAGTGTATGTATGTAAAGCAACCTGACAAAGATCCTACATAGTACTGAAACATTGTTATTCATCTGTGAGCACTCACGGCTGGGGTAGGCAGTTAATAATAAATACTGCTTGATCTTGACTACAGGCGAGCCGGCCCAGGAGTTCGTCGGGTCAACTGGTTGCTTTTTACACAGCTATAAAGTTACCTTCAATTGCTATGCCAACTTTTCCTGCTGTATTTTGCGCCATCGCATCAGAGCAATCTCCCCTCTAAACGGCCGTGGACACGCATCTGCATTTGTAGAGGCAGGGTTAACAGCCAATAGGAACGCCCTCACGCTGAAACGACCTGTGATCGGCCAAAAAATCTCCCGTCACGGGCTAGATTTTCTGAAGCCTGAAAACAGAGCCATGAGGAGGTGCAGAAGTCTAGTTTCCTATCAGACCACTTGAATTACAATATGCTGAAAGCTTATCATGGATTTTTTTGCGCAATGAAGCCAAAAAACAACTATGCCTACACCCAACTTTAAGCGGAAATTATGCAGCTTTATTGTGCGGGTGTCAAAACAAAACAATAACATCCAGAAAATGAATAACTAATACTAATTGCTACATGTCCATGTCCATGTCCAGCAATGGCATACTTTTACTACTGATTGCGAACGGGGTGAGAATTCAGTCGGGAAGTGAAATCAGGTTCCATTTGAAAAGAAAACAACAACACATTTTAAAGTAGGAAAGTCATCCCTCCCACTTTTCCGACATTCACATGAATGCAGCATCACTTCCTCCTTTCCCTCCTCTCCTCCTCCTCCCAAGGCAACCACCCTGCTCCCCCTCCGTGGGCGGAAAAAAAAAAAAGGGGGATTTAACTCCGTAAGAGCATGGTGGCCAGTGCTTGTCTGGTAACGGCTGGATTTGTCACCATTGTCCTCTTTGTTTAAAGCTGCCTCTAACGTTTCCTCAATGGATAATGCCATTTTAGAGCACATCTTTTGCCCTGTTTGTTACATTAGTGATGCATCATTATGCACACATGATTACCAACTATATTTAGCATGCTTTCACATCTAGACTGACAAGGAAAAGAAAACGACACATGCTCGAGGTTGCAGAGAGCACTGACTTTCTCCCTCCAACTGCAGCATGATGGCGAAACCCTACCTGCCTCATTAATGACTTAAACACAACTGCAAACCCTTCATCAGCCCTCAGTCACGTTTTGCACCTAAAGAGGCCGACGTGTTCCTTGATAGGCGGTGAAAGCAGCTTGTCTCTCTCCCTCTCTCAGTAGAAGCGGAGCAGATGGAATTATGGCTCATGCAAAAAGCAGCCCGCCACTTCAGGGACAGTAAGCCGGTGGGAGAGTGGCCTCTTGCAGCACTGTAAATATTGTAAGGTGGCACCGCAGCATAGGCACAGGTGACTGAATAATTAATAGGAGCTGTGTCTTTGACAGATATACTTTGGAGGCCATTAGCTCTGCTACCTGGCCGGTGAGAGCATATTTGTCAAAAGAAAGTAACGCCAGGGTGGTGATTGATTTCCCGTGGCTGCCAGGTTAGAGAGAGCGCGCCTCCGTACATTAATATCATGTGGCATCTATTAGATAGGTGACTTCCTCAACTTGTCTAGCCCGGGCTGCCTCGGCAAAGGCCGGCGTATCAGAATTTAAATTGTCATCATTAATTGCCGGTGCTCGGGGAGTATCTTGGAGCACCACGTCTGCCTCTCCTGCTGTAAGTCGGGAGAAGCCCTGTCTCCCGCACACAGACATATACGCAGGTGTCCTCCTGTACAGCACACAAATGCACGCCTCTGGAGTCGTTTTTTTTTTTTACAAACTGGATTGCAGCTCCTGTAATATGATCTCCTTTTATCTCACGACGTTTAAAGACCCACGCATAAAGTAAAGGTGCTATTAACAAAAATATGACTGCTGTGGAAAAGCAAAGACAGAGAGCACATTTTTCTTTATTGTATTGTAATGTTTTGTTTGTTTTGTTTCAAGCACACTTCTAAAAAGTGAAAAAAAAAAAAAAAAAAATTCTATGCAAAGCAATGAGTTCAAACGCGAATGGTCTGACATTTGCATAGCGACCTGGAAACCTTTTCACATTTGAATAATTTCTAATTTCTATGCTTTCAGTCATGGTCAGTTCGCCACATTGGTAAGTTCAGAAAAGAAATGCTGACTGACAAGGCAAATAACGTAGTTATATCTACCTATTCACATTGTTAGTTTACCTATTTGATAAGTCAATTGTTTGTTTTTTTTTTCTGTGTTCTAATTCTTTCTAAAAGCGCATTTTCCTCAGGTTGCTCTGTACTTTCCTTTTCCCTTTTTCTCTCAGACACTGCCGGAGGAAGGGAATCTCGGCAATCTCCACGCTACACCTTTTAAGAAATGCAGTCTCAGATGAAATGCGAGCTGTTATTGCTTCTCTTAAAGAGTGCAGTCGCAATATCCTGTGGCAGAGCCTCAAGTGCAGGCAGGGATGTCTCTGTGAATATCTTTGCCTTCATTCAGACTCAGGCCTCTGTTCAATGAACAACAGTCAGGGGTCAGTTCTGTCATAGGATAGGACATCTCACAAAGCATGAAGCGTTATTCACTTAATGTCATATTGTCTTGGAAACTAATCTCAGCATAAGATTTTACAGGTTTAAATGTGACTTTTATCATTCAATAATTACAGTACACATTAACTAAGGTGTGGCAACAAAAAAAAATAGATTTCGCTGATAGTGACTACATTTGCACCTGCAATCAACATGTTTTTAATTATGCGTGTGTGCATGTTTTGATTAAATAAAAAAAAAAAAACATTTGCATGAGATGCACTCAACCACATTAATGATAAAATGAAAATGTAATTTATGTCAGATCCATATGGAAATACATTTCTATCTGAAAAGATCCGATCAGGAAATGCATGTAATTCAAACAGTTGGCAGGCAGTTTAGATTGTAGCATGCCTGTCAAAATGGATTGTCTGGAGTCTCGCGGATGGGCAACAAGCGGCGCGGTGTATACTGTCAATATATAGCAACGAGAGCTAGCACACATGCATGTGTCTCTTCACAGGAAAGAGAAATCTGATTTCAGTCTGTATACAGGCAACACATTTTAACTCCACATGTTAATCCATTTCAACCATATCCAGACACGTCTGGAAACAAGATACTTGTCGTAGCCCGGGCTGAGGAAAGCCGGAGCTGTCCAATCGTCACTGCCAGATATAGATGTGGTCAGACAGTCAGAGATCCAGCCACAATGTCCAAGTGAGCAACGTAAACACGAAGAGCAGGCGGTGAAAGCAGGAAGTCATGCGGACAGTTGCAAGGGATGCATTACATTCCTTTTAGGGCAAGAGAGCACTGTGAAGGGATCTCAATCAAATATCATAAAGCATATTGACGTGACAAATAGCTGACTTACATGGAAAGTAGTTCTAATGTAATAAAAAACAGAAACAGAAAACAGGCTACTTCTTGTTAACTGGTCTTAAAAAACAAACAAATATGTGGTCTGACTCCTGTTAGAATTCAACAAATGAACAGCCATGCTTTGAAGCGAAAAGTCAATAAAGGCGTGTGTGTGTGTGTGTGTGTGTGTGTGCTTTGGCACGAAGAGAAGGGCTATTCACAAAATATGACCGCCGTGGAAAAGCAAATAGACAGTCCTTTCAGGGCAAGGTAATACTGTGAAATGACCTCATAATTAATAATCTTTACCATCAAATATCGAGAACCACAGTGACCTGACAAACAGCCGTAGTGAGCAATTTACAGGGAAAGTAGAGCAAACGTAATAAAAGAGTAAGTTCAATCTAGAGAATCTGAGTCAGAAAGCAGGTTAAAACAAAAAAAGAAAAATGAAGGAGAGAAGTGTGGGTGTGGGACATCCACACTTCTCTCCTTCACCAACAGGGCTGCTGTTGAATGAAATAAGAAAACAAAGGGTAGAGTCTCAGGGTCACTTAGTCTGCAGAGGCTTAGTCTTAGTTTTGACTTGTATTCCACTCAATCAAATCCAGCTTTTTTCTTTTTGTCAATTAACCCAATTCATCTTTTCCAAACAAACGGTTACATCTCAGACCAGTCCATTACCGACTTCACGTCCTATTCCATGTTATACTCGTTATTACATGCTAACAAACATGATCACAAGTCGTTTTTCAATGATCAATGGTTCACTGACTGGGGGGCGCCCCCGGTTAGCCTAATGGTTGGGGCCCATACCACAAAACCGCTATGTCTCAATGTACAAAGGCTAAAAAGGCAAAGAAGTTTCATAGAACTCCCTACATGTTATACATATTCTCGACAAATGAAGCATGACATTGTTTTAGAAAACGTAAGTAAACGTGCACTAAAAACAAGAAGAAAAATACAGTATATGTATCTGTAAGAAAAGAATAATGCAAAATATAACTTTACAACAGTTCAGCTATAATTCACTATTCAAGGGCTGAATATGACATCAGAACATATCTAACATGTGATAACATTTACCACATATAAATACATGCTAAACTGGCTCTTACAAATGGATAACGATCTAATCCATTACATAATACGTGCTTCAGATTATAATATGTGCTATAACATTATCCAATTGGTTGTGTATTAATGCGCTTTAAAGAGATGTAGCGTGAAGGAGGAAGGCAGGGAGGCGGAGCAGTTAGAGAGGCTGCCTCTCAACCACACCGCTCAGCCTCAAGGCTCCGTGTGGGCCGCCAGACACCTGGATGAAAAGTCCTCAGCCAAGAGGCTGAGTGCATACCAGCTGCTGTAAGATGACCTCTGACCTCCCTGTGAAAGTGTAACTGCAGAAATGCCGTTATTGTCATCTGCGACCGTGAGAATGTTCTCAACAAACACCATTTGTTTCTGTAAATGTGTGCTTTTGTCACTGCGGATTGCTGTTAAAGTGCAATAGTTATCCACGTTTGTTATGATATGATTGTTACTGCAATCCATTAAAGAAGTACACATTCATTAAAGTGCCCAACCCATCAACGACAAAATGAGCATCGGCAACATAAAGGCCTACTTTTCCTTTTAGCAACATTATTGCAAATTGCATTAGCTTGCTTTTTATTAATAGCGGTTAGTCTGTGAAAGAGCAGTGAGTGCTGAAGAATGGGTAGCCATTGAGATACTAGCTCTAAAAACCCACTGTACACACTATCGGCCCAAAACCAAACAACACACACAAAGCTGGCAGCTAGTGAAGTGAGCATTTAGCAGCTATAGGGTCAGATATTTCCCTCGGGATTCGGTGAAAACCGAAACAGAGCTAAAAGTTGAGTTATTGGATTTACATTTCTCAGGGGGACCGGAAATAGCTGCTGGACACTGCAATTAGGCAATTGTTTGCTAACAAGTTAGCCATATTCATTTTGTAAGGTGATAATATGTCAGACATTGGGTTTTCCAGTTTGTGGCGCTGCCCCCCAAGTAGACAAAGAAAAAAATCAATTCATGCAGGTTCGAGTGTGGAGGCGGTTAACCTAGCTTAACAGCTAGCCTGTTGTTGTCCATCCGCTCACCAGTGTGAGTTAGCTTAAAGCTACAGCAGGCAATATTATTGAATTAAAATTGTGGTTAAAATAACTCATTTTGACCATTGCATGTCACTAATAATATCTAACGATATCTAATTGAAGCGCTCCTTTAAAGGAATGTATGTCTGTGAGCACCCACCCCTTTGTATTTAGTGTTTTTAAAAGCCGGACCAGGTCTGCATCAAACAACCAATCAGGGCAATCAGGGGTTCTGTGTTTTGATTCCTCTCTTCCAACCGTTCTGATTCACGCTCCAAATCCAGAAGGTGGAACGCCCCTTGTTTGTACGGAGTCGATGTGATTGGCCAGTTATGTGCTAGCTAACCCTGATTGGTTGTTTGATTCAGACCTGGTCCAGTTTTTTAAAAGACTAAATACAAAGGGGGCGGGTTCTCAGACACATTTTTTTAAAGGAGCCCCCCCCCCCCCCCCCCCCCCTTAAATTAGATATTGTTAGTGACATGCACTAACATTCGTTATTTCAACCAAAATAATAATTCAATAATATTACCCACTGTAGCTTTAACTGTTAATAAGTAGCACCTGCAACTGCACAGAGCCTTCTGTTGCTATGGATACCTCCAGTTTAATTTACAGTGTGCACTGATTTAGAATGGTGGTATGGAACTGCCAGCCAATCAGAAACAAGTATTTCCTGTGGCCCCGGTATAAGGGCCTTTATCTGAACTGCTGTGATAGACAATTTGGCATTCATGGTTGGACTAACAGCATATATCTAAACGAAAAAAAAAATTGCGAGACAAAGAAAACCTACAGGCACCAGGCAGATAAGTGGTGGGGTCATTCTGTTCAAACGTTTGTTCAACCAAACGGTGTTCAGCTGACAGAGCAGGGCTGGTTTGGAGAGATAGCCTCTATGGATTGTCAGGGATAGTGGAGATGAAAGCAAGATGCACTGTGCACTGGTGTATTTCTGATAATGTAAGACTGAAACTAGACATGGCTCAAACACTGCTCTAGCCTTCTTAATTCTGAACTTTCCTCCCCTTAACTGTCAAACGTTCCAAGAATAATTCTACATTGCGTGGTATGTGTTCGTAAAATTGGTGAAACTGCAGTTCTTTCAGGGTTTCTGTCTAGTGTTACATCTCATACTGGTGAAAATAATCAAGGGTCTTTCTCACTTACCCCTAGCGGTATCTAGCCATGCAGATAGGTTGTGGTTTTCTGTACTGAACAGCCAGCCCAGAAACAATCCCTCCACTGCTCAGGGCAATCCTGTAAGAAATACGGTGTTTGTTTGTTTTGTGGTAACTTGGCTAAACTGACCCTTTCGCTGTGAGATGACGAAAGTTCTGTTAATGAATCTGTATTCATTTTTTTTTAGAGGGGAAACGTCTCTTTGGTGGAACTTCCACCACCTCACAGGCATCTGAGACATACGAGGAGCCCCAACTCAACACTGCTCAACGGTGCATTGTATGTTGTGAGATTATCATATGTCTTTTGTTGTAAAATCGTGATCTGAAATATAACTAATGGCGACCACATAAAATGGAAACACTCAAGTTCAAGTCCCTCAAAAGCGTACTTAAGTGTAAATGTAGTTACAGATGCTGTTCCGTGCGCTGCTTTTTAGACTAATTAAACACTACAAGATAATGCGTGAACATCTACGCCACGATCCGTGGCTGTAATTGACAATGCGAGACCCGATGAGACCTGGATTGGCGTGTGCCGGCCCGAATTGCCACATTTTCAGTATCAAGAGCAGAAATGAAAGCAGGATGGACTTCGTTTTGCAAAGGGCCAAAGAGCAGACAAGAGAATCTCACTCGACAATAACAAGAGTCCATTTGCGTCGTGTAGTCGACTGTAAGTGGACTTGATGTGCAAGATCAAACAGGGATCTTGTTGAAAAAAAAAAAAGAAGTCCCGTTTGATTGCTTAAAAGACAACTGTTTGTTTTCTTGTTCCAGATGGTTTTGAGGTAGTTTGCTCTGGAAATGAAACCGTTTGTTCGAAGCGTGGTTATTCATATGGCCACCAAAGCATTTGTGACTAATTCACGTCATAACCCCAGTGCTTTGTTTGTGCTATTTTGCCCGCCGCTTTGTCTCTCCCTCACTTCTTTGAGTGGAAATACGATTGTGAGGAAGCTCATTGAACTCCTTCACTATTTGTCAAGAAAGGTGGACAGAATTCTCAGACGATTTTATTTCATTTAGGGTTTCAACATTCATTTAAAAATACATTACAGTTGTGCTCAGCATTGGAATCTTTCGGTGTACGTTTTTCTTAAGAATATATTAAAGGCGTGCTGTAAATCAAAGTCCTTTGTGGAGGCCATCTTGTGCTGGTGCTTAAAGAGGGAGCACGCCCCTACTGTATGGTGCTCAAATGATTTGCTTGTTGAATGAGTGGCATTTGTGATGACATGCCGGGGAGTGAGCTGAGGCTTTGTGGGGGTGAGCAGGCTGGGAAAAACAGTGTATTTTCTTGTTAACCCCTCGTCAACTCTCCACTCTGCGGCGCTGACCTGATAGGGCAGTTTGAACTGGCGGGGGGGGGGGGGGGGGGGGGGCGGGCCCTCACGCTACATATGTGAGAGCAATGAGAGATAGCAGTTTCAATTTGAATTGTTTGGAGAGTCCAATTAACTTCCTAACCCACCCATTTTATTGTCAGTAGACGGTGAAAAATATCCTTTTGATTGTGGCTTTTCTGCGGACAAAGAGCTTCCTGTGATCTACGTCTGCTGACTTCCTGCTAAGGTTTCTGGATTTTACCGAACCGGACACCTGATATTTACTTTAGGAAAATGCAGTGTCGCAGCCAGAAAATGAGATTTGAGACTTAAGCCAGTTTTACACATTGTGGTTTAGGCTTACTTGTGAGGTGGTACGGTGGACAATTTGTATTTGATGTATGTGGGCTGCTTCTTTCTTTGTGCACAGATGTGTGGGCTAGCCCATGTCCTGTTTGTGTGTGTGTGTGTGTGTGTGTGTGTGTTAATGTGCAGGAGCACACTCACATGGATACTGTGTCTGTTTTTGTGTCTGTCGATGTGTTTGGGTCCTGTCTGTAAGTGAGCGCGTGTGTTTGGGGAAAAACGGCGGCCGCTGTGGGCGTGTTGACGGTGGGAGGGGTAAAAGGCAGAGGTCAGCTATCACTTTGAAACATGCTGGTCCTTATCTCTGTCACGAGGCCTAATAGAGTAATGAATCAACATGATGCCCGGGACTCTCCTGAATGGACCGCTGCCTCCTCCGCCGACACCTGCGCTTTACTTTGACCGTACTTACTTGCCTCTGTAAGCATCTTTTGCCTTCCACCGTTGTTTATGGGGGCTTTTCAAAAAAGTGCCTGACTTGTGACTACTGTCAGAGGTGTGTTCACACATGAGCAGCCCCGCTGCCTCATCTTACACTCAGCCGCTACGAAATAACCCCAGGCCACGGACAAATAGGATGGAGGGTCTTTTTTTGAAGGGAAGGTAATAGGGCACAAAGGGGAAAGAAGCATATTTGTGATCACCTTAAGATCTCATCTCACGACAAGTGGCACATCACTGACTACATTGATCATGAGCTTTGTGAGTTGATTCTCAATAGGAGACTAGCAGAAGAAAAGGTTTCAAAATGAGCCGCCAGGCGTCTTGCATGAGACTTATTTGGTGTGTAAAGCTTCCAATAGCTGCTATTTAGCCTGCAGTGCAAAGAAAGTTACATTTTTCTTTCAATGACAGTTCCATTGAATACGTGTCTCATACTATCATTCATTAGCCCATTTATTACGATTCCTGACTCAATGCGGGCGACATCATTTCAATCAATTTTCCTCCATTACTGAGAGCTGAAGTCCAGACTTGACATGTAAACCTTTCTACAAAGAGCTGCACAAGCCGATTGTATAACCCAGTGTTGTTCATTTTTCAAAGCAGCTCGAACCACCAATATTACATAAGATATCACACTAATACTTGAATAGATGAAAGACTTTTTTCATACCGACTTTTTTCAAGTGGCAGCGCTGGCACATCAGGGAGTTTGAAATGAATATCTCCGAGCGGAATGTCAGTCAGACTCCACCAATGCAGGTGTGCAGCTGACGTTCTAAGACTCGCACATATCAGCAAATGTTCCCCACGTAAGCTGTGACACGAGGTCATTCCCTCCCGCTCTTTCTGACACATTTTACTCGTCAAAACACACGCCTTTCTCGCGAACCCACGCCTCAGCGTACAGACACCCCCCGAAGAACTGACACATTTCCAGCGTCTGTAACGAAGCACAGCGGGCCACGCTTTGGATTTCACCACACGTCGAAGCCGTGCATGTCAGGCTGTAAGAGAAAATACTCAGCATTTAAAGCGTTTGAATGGAGGTCTCTTGTGAGAGCCACTCCTAAACTAATGCAGTAAAGTTGCATTTGTCTGCTGTAACGCAAGCTGCAATGATTAGCATGTTCAGCTAAGTATCGTACTACTACTACTACAGTATTAATCAAGCAAATGGTCATTTGTGAAACGCTGACATTGCCACAGTTTGCAATCTACATTTAAGCAGCACACGCGCAGATCGCAATTGTGAAACAGGCCCCAGGTGTATTATCTTGCATTTGTCTTTAGCTTTTATCTTCATCAAAACATGCATAAGACTGTGTCCACACTAACGGACAGACTGGGAATTCAAAATGGCCCCAGGCTTTTGGCTCACACGAGCCGCCCCGAACCTCCATTCAGTCATTCCTCCCATTACAAGCCATTACATTTGATTAATAATATACATAGAAATGATACAAAACTGAGGGGGGAAAAAAGTATTGCGTGACACTAATGGAAATGGAAGGGTAGGTGCTCAGGTTTGAAATTCACTTTTGACGAATCAGTCAGTTGTCACCAAAATCAAGCAAATAATTGAATGTGTTTTATATATTTGATTAAATGTGTATTATGCCACAGTAAAAATAACTTATTGTACTATTCACAAGTCACCTTTCGTGCTGTACAATGAAAACAATAATAAAAGTCAAGATATAAAACGAGAGGAAATGATTACAAACAAACACCATCAGTTAACAAAAACCGTAAGATAAATGTGAGTTTTTAGAAGATATCTGAAAGGGGACACTGAGACACCACCCACCTGTTCCGGCAGTCTTGGGGTGTTGCTGCGGTATACATCTGAGATCATTATGACAGTGTTGTCACCAGCCCAAGCAGGCAAAATGCACCAGAGTTTGTTTAAACTGCATGAAGCAGGTCAGACGTGAACGGAAGTCACATATGATATGTGTTATGTATTCCTCAAGCACTGCCTCCCCATATGGATCTGACATCTGATCACTCTTATCTTGGATATTGGCCCTAAGGGGTTCACTAAATCTCATTCATCCAGGGGAAATACACCATCTGCTTCTCATTCCATTACTTTACCTGCACTCCCGTGCTTTTCATGAGGGTATTTTTAGCTCATATAAGGCACATATGCACATATGCTCCACTCTGGCCCCCCCCCCAAGTCATATTTGATATCATCGCATGTGCCGAGCGAGTCCTTGCTCGCTCGATCTGCATGATGATGCTTTTGTGATCCGGGCCTGTATCTAAAAGTAAAGCTCGGCACAAATTGGCCCGGGTTACCAGCCTTCAAAGAGAATACGTTCATCAATTTCTGTTGGCTTTGAAATGCAGGATCTCTGTTTGAATTCTGCAGGTGCAGAGGTGGAATCTTTCTTCTATATTAGTATATGTTCTTAGTCCCTTTCTCTTTGTTCTATTTTAGTGCAGTTGAATAACAGTCAGAATTTCTATTCCTCAGTTCTGCACTGTGCAGAGCATAGCATAGGTTATGCTCATAATATCTGAACAAACATCCATCCTCTGCTAATGAGCTCATTGCACCGAGGTAATCATACGCTACGTGTAGCCACATTGGAGATGGGAGATAAATTGCTCAAAAATGGCCACAGTATATCTGGGGATGATTTAGTTGAATTTAATACCAACTGATGAATGCATATCTTTCACAGTGATTGTCCTGAAAGTCTGCAAAGCGTTTTAGTCATTTTAAGTCATTGTTTTGTTTTTGTTTTTTGTGGCCTGCAGCTTTACAGTTCTGGTTCAAACTCACCACCTCTCCTTAGCATCGCTTTCAGCCGCAACAGAAGAAGCTCTGCTAAATCAACCTTACAAGGTGGCGATATGCTCGGTGTGGCGTTTACAGTTCGTCGAGTGGCCATAAAAACAATAAACGCGGGTTTAAATGACACAATCACAATTACTCGAACGCAATTTTCGATAGACGCTGAGGACTTTATGACATTACTCTGCTTGTGCTTCTGTTTAACCACATTTCCGCGTGTCACAGATAACGATTGAAGGGTTTTATCACAAGCACAGCTAGAAGGGACGAGCTCACCAGGGGGGGCGGGTTAGTTCCCGACTGAGGTCCCATTTCCCTCACTCTCTGTGAGTGAATCTCGCTTTCTTACTGAGAGTTAGATGAGAAGATCGACCACCACTCTCGTGTCTGTTCGGTCAATATAAAGCCACTGCCGGTAGCTTAGCACAAAGACTGGAGACGGGGGGGGGCAAACAGCTGGCCTGGCTCGTCGTCCGATGATGACAAAATCTGCCTACCAACACCTTGAAGGCTCATTAACGTTACGATTATTTCCGCGCCGCTTAGCCCTTGTCCAAACCCAGCAACACCACTGAGAGCAGAATATAACGCTTCTGGTTGTGATTGTTTTCGTTTTTCGACTCTCTTGTCTAACTCAGGAGGAGGCATGCAGCTTGGCATGCACATCCGCTGGCTTCTCTCTGTGGAGCAGACACGTATAAATCCCTTTACATGCAATCCTGCCAAACTACCCCGTAGGCAGGCTTTGCATTTGAAAATGTACAATTAGTTATCCCTGTTTGGTTTGAATGCAACATTTCCGAGACATCGAGCCTGGGGGCAACACATGGAGAATGGCAGCGGCGACCCCATACATTGTACCTCCTTGTTGTTTATTCTCTGTCTCGCTCGTCCCTTTTATTCTTATATTCTCTCCCCTTTCCTCTCTTTCTTATGTGTCCTGAGATGAACTTGAAAATGTGAGGCGTCACCTGGAGTCGTGTATGGCTTCATTCACAGCGGAATGTGTTTTGGCAGGAGCATAAACATGCTCCCTGAGCTTCCTGGTCAGGGTTGAGGGAGTAGATGGGATAAACTGAGGTACTTCATCTAATCAGCAGGGCCAGCGGCGCGCTGTGAAGCCAGCTGTTGGCCAGTAGCGGGCGGGGGCAAAAATCTGCTTGTACTACCTGCTTCTAGCACTGACCCCTAGCGTGCCCCCACGCTGTGCCTAATCTACAAAGACATTAATACAGGCAGAGCTGACTCACAACCAGGCTGTTAGGGGAGGCTTTTTAATCTTGCTAAGTGTTCTGCTGGCAAATGGAGAGCTTTTTTTCGTGAACTCCCCAAGACGGATTAAAATCGAGCTCAACATGCTAAATGCCAATGTTAAAGGAACGCATTTTAGCCCCGTGTTGGTGTTCTATTTCTTTTAGGGAGTTTCCATTTTCTGCATCCTCCCAGCGAGACCTGGAGATTTTGGAACAGTTTAATAGCAGGAAAAAATACGCGGAAATAATTCTCCAGAGGATCATGTTTGGTAACAGTTTTACTGCCAATAGCCAGTCTTTTATATCCAGGCCAGAAGAGGCTTTGAAAGGTCAGGTGGAGCCTCCTACACATCAAGCAAACAAATGTTTTTGTGTGACGCCCTCAGTTTACCTGATGAATAAAGGGAAATTGTGAGAATGGACCTGAGCTTCCATCTTTTGTCACTCTGCCCTGAAAAAACACAATGTTTAGAAAACAACGCCTCACTTCTGTCTAGACACTGAAAAGGCTGAATTCTACAAAAAATATCTGTTGCAGTGGGGAAGCTTATCTGTTAACCGTGTTCATTTACTTTGTACTCCTCAAACTTCCATGTATAAACTTAAGCTGCCCACAAAATATACAAAAAAAAAACATTTCTAACAATTGCGTCGTGAAAGCTGGATGTATAAAAGCCGAGGCTGAACTGGATTGCCGGCTTTAAAAGATGAATAGTGCCAATAATGTACGAAAGATTTGGAATATTTTAAGGATTGCTGAAAGGCGGACTAGTGAGTAGATGACTTTCCGTGTTCGGCACGAAGACGTTTAACGTCCGCGACAACCTCTGTAGTCTCATTTTGCTTGTTAGCAACCGCCTTTTTTAAGATACGTAAAGGCTTCAAAATTCACCAGTGGGGGGGGGGGGGTGTCTACTGACGTATTTTATGTCGTAGAACCAAACGTGGAAATCTCTTCAGCTTGTGTTAACCACAGACTTTTTTTCAGGCATCTGACCAAAAACCCATGAAGAACACCGTCGGCTTCGAGACGAGGGAACCGTGCAAAAATGCGAATTCATATCCGGGTTTTAGGACTCATTCCTGCAGCACTCTATTAGCTCATCTCAGTCATCTGCGATCCCAACTGCAGTCAGTCCCTGCAGAAGGTCTGAAAATTGCATGAATTTTGTACTGCGATTGCGTAAAAAGTATGAAAGCTATGAAATTAGGGCCTGTGTCCAGACTTTTTTTCAATTGTTCCCAATGAGGAGAGAGCGTATGCTGCCGCCTAGAGAAAAGGCGCTGCACCCGGCGTCTCCGGCTTTTCTGTGCGTCCCCTCCGAGCGCTCCTAGTTGAAAATCTCTGAACTTCTCAGAAAGGTGCTGGAGAGACAGGGACAGAAAAACCCATTTGTGGGCTCAGATCGGCCGGACACTGAATGTTGCTGGTGAGTGTGAGTGATTTTATTTGTTAGCTTGTTGTTAGCTGTGAAGTAAACCCCTTAATGTAGATATTGTTGTCATAGAAACAAAAACAACCAAATGAATCAAGCAATAAAACAAGATTT
The DNA here is from genome assembly GCF_043641665.1 of Enoplosus armatus. Classification (NCBI taxonomy): domain Eukaryota; kingdom Metazoa; phylum Chordata; class Actinopteri; order Centrarchiformes; family Enoplosidae; genus Enoplosus; species Enoplosus armatus. Next base: position 24,629,047 of record NC_092186.1, on the reverse strand, counting down.
GTATTTCAACCCCACCTTCAAGAAAGAAAAATGAAGTCTAATTGAGTCGAAATAAAAGCTGTGTGCCTGTTGAGGGTCCGTATGGAAATGGATAGTAGAACGAATGAATGGCAGGTTTGCGTGTGGATGAAAAAGTCTGATTTATTGCATGATTTGGAGTCAGTGTATAAAGTGTGAGGAGGTCCAGATGAAAAATGATAGTATTATTGACAAAAATCTGAAGAGCTCTCCTGGCACTTTTGCATGCACTTTTGAGACCCTAACTAATCGACGAACATTGCGGTAAAAAATTGGGATGCTGTTCATTTCTGTTCATATCTGAATAATGTAATCATATTTTTACACCCCTATGGTGTAGAGCGACTGCCTACTGCTAAATGGTACAGACTACCACCGTGCATGCAGCCTGTTACAGTCGCTCCTGTTTGCTTTCTTATTTTTCTTACTTTTCTCCTCTATTCCTTTATCATAACTTCGCATTTTTAACTACTGACTTTTTGAAGTTGTAGAGAGAGCTCTGGTACTTTTTTTTTCACCCTAGAATGACTTTCGGTCAGACACGGCATTCTTCATGGACACATTGTTTACTCCAGCGACCGGCCGGCTTGGAGACCAGATCATCGGAGATCCCCCCCCCCGCTGAAATCTGGAGAAAGACACGCAGAGGATGCAGAGGGGGAACGAAGCGACGAGGGAAGAGAGGTGGGTCGAGACAGACAGCAGAGGCTCATGAAGAAGAGGAGATATAAGCCGTGTCTCCCCCTCTCTCATCATGGGCAACGTCGCGAGATCGCTGGCAAATAAGATGGACGAGCTGACGGCGCTGGCCAGGAGACGGGGGGGGGGGGGGGGTACCGGGAGTGTAGCTTAATGTGCTTTACCGAGACATGGCTGCACCAGGACATTCCCGATGACCGATTCGTGTCTGTTGCCCGGACATTGAACTGTTGGCTGTTGGACTCAGAACGTACTATTTGCCCAGGGAGTTCTCACTTGCCATTGTTGTGACTGTTTACATCCCCCCCCCCTGCCAACCCGAAGTCGGCGGGCGACGTCATTCACTCTGCCATAGCCCGTCTACAGACTCAACACCCGAATGCACTCATTGCTATTTCGGGTGACTTCAGCCACGTCACCATGGCTAAGACACTTCCCACCTTCACTCAGTATGTGAGCTGTCCCACTAGAGAGGAGAGGACCCTGGACTTGCTGTATGCTAACGTTAAGGATGCATACAGCTCCTCTCGGAGGATGGTGGGAGGAGGCTTATGAGACACTTCAGGGATGTTTTGAGATGACTGACATTGATGGGCTCACAGAGTGCATCACAGACTACATCAGTTTCTGTGTGGAGTCCACTGTCCCAGCAAGGACTGTCTATTGTTATTCAAACAACAAGCCATGGGTGACAAAGGACATCAGGGCCATCCTGAATGCAAAGACGAGGGCCTTCAGAGCTGGCAACAGGGAGGAGGTGAGATCGATCCAGGGGGAACTGAAGGTGAAGGTCAGGGAGGCCAAGGAGAGGTACAGGAGGAAGCTGGAGTGGAATGAGGACCATCACTGGTTCCAGACCGACCAACAGCAGAGGAGCCGAAGGCAGCGTGGACCGGGCCAACGAACTGAATCTGTTTTCCAACAGATTTGACACTGTGGGCCCTGTCAAATTATTTTTCACTTAAATATTGTAAATGTATATATTTTATTTTTTTAGATCTTTACTTCTCATTTCTACATGTATGCTACTTTTCTACTCTTGAATGGGAACACCTGTAACTTGTGTAATCCCCCCCGGGGGATCAATAAAGTACGTCTGATTCTGATATATTCTAGAAGTAAGCGTTCTTCCTCGTCTTAAGTGCTTGTGATGACTGAACTCAAGTAGGTATAAAGTTTTATTTTCTTTTTTGTCCTGAGATCACCCACGAAAAAAAACTACAGGGCCATTGTTTCGCGCCTCATTTTTCGACACACACTCACACACAGCAAAGTAGTGAGAGTAACCACTCATGCTTAACTGGATCGACTTGCATGCTTTCTGCTCACATTTCCTCAAGGATACTTAGCGTATTCATGGCCTCTTATCCACACAGAAAAACACATCAGGAAGGAAATGAAGCCGACTGAGGGTAAAGAAACGAGGAGTATTTCCCATATTTCTTATCAACAGGCGACAATGGGCAGAGTCAATGAACAAATCCTAAACTGCTTCAATATGAGCAGCAGCGCAGCTTCTCAGCTCAGATTCCAGTGCGGCTGACTGACTGAGCAGCAGATATTAAACATTATTGAATCTTTCGCAGAGACCTGGACTGCAGGGTTTTGAAATTTGATACAGCTGATGAAAGCGGTGCTGAAAAATTGAGGGGGAAGTGCTTCAAATGTTTCAAATCTCTGGGCTGAAATGAATCTGGTTTTATCAGGTCACCGAAGCATTTCCATGGCAATCAGAGAAAAAAAAAAAAAAGGGCCTTGAACCGAAATCAAAGCATCAAAGAGGATCACAGAGCCTCACAGAGAGCAGAACTTTAAAATACGTTTCATAAAGCCGACATCCATTTCTAAAATAATCTTTTTGACAAAATTTAACCTATAGCACGGGTTCTATGGGGGTAATACCATTCCTTTTATATTGGCTGCAAAAATGAGAGGGGAGGGGGGGGGGCAAGTGAGAGAAATACCGTGTAATTGGTGTGAGGTTGAAAGGAAGCGAGTCCAGAAGCGAGCACATGCGTTGTTTTAATGAATCAGACGTGATGAAAGGCAAGCGCCTTTTCAAAGACATACATATTTTAATTGGAGTTCTCAGAAGGAGCTTTCATCTCCTCCTCTCCGCATTCACGTTCTTTCATTAGGGTGGCGTAAAGGTATCCCACAAAGGTGTGTAGTGTTGACAGTAATCCTATGATAAGCCCACATGATATCCCATATGATAAAAAAAAAATGTCATTTTTGAACATCTGCTTAACTTGATGATGGTTTGGGGGGTGGGGGGGTGTATTTTTCATTCTGTGTATCCGGCAGAAGTGGAAGAAATGAAGTCAAACTTGTCCTTTAAACATCACTGCTGACGTCAGTGTGCGCATGCATGCATGTAAGAAAAAAAAAATTGCGCTTCCGTGCAATTTCTGTCAAAAGATTGTTCCCTGAACACATGTCATTTGGCCCCAGTTATTGTCTTTATATGCAGCCTTTCAATATATTAACCGCCGTTTCTCCATTCACTCAAATGCCACAGCTGATAAAAACGGCGCGCAGTGGAGCAGCAGTAATGGAAGAAAATGATTCATTTTCATCAGTGTAAGTGCGGGGTCTCTCTAAAACAGCTTGAGGAAAACATTCAGCCGTTTGCCTGCGTGGTGTGATTCCTGTAATGTCGCAGTTCAAAATAAATGAAATTGGTCATGCTAAAATCGTCTTTAAGCACTAATCTGTGTATTGCTGTGAGAAAAAAAGAAAAAAGAAAAAAAAAGGGCTCTAATTCTACCAAGAGGCATTAGTTTGCAATTACTGCAGCTTGTTTTGAGTGGGAGAGGTTTGGACTGTGCAGCAAAACTGAGCAATTTTCAACATTTTGTGGGTTAAAAAACAAACAACAACAAAAAAAAAAAAGGTTTTCCTTTTCAATTCCTTCAAATCTCATTTAGCTGAAGGAGGCTGATTCCTCCTCACGTCCAAAAAATGGGGCCCTGAATGTGTTTCTGGGGCTACATTCTGTTGTATGTAGACGTATACTGTAGATACCACATTACCACGCGCAGAACTGCAATAAAATACTTGATCATTTGTCTTTTATTAGAGGAGACATTTACACCTCTAGTAGTCGTGGTTATGATTGTTGATACTCACTGAAGCCAACAATAAAAACTGCAACAACATGACACAGCTATTTGACAAATCCAAATTCCTGTGTGCATTAATATGCTCACTAAATGCGAAAGGTACCCGGTAGAGACTTTGTCCACTGTTGGCATATGCAATAGCGCCGTTTTTATGAACAAGTCCGTGTGTTATACCTCATGCTTTCTGCAATATTGCACAAGCACAAACAGATTTCTACTGATTGCAGGTGGCAGTAATGCATATTCATTTATTGGTGGTAATATGCCGTAAAGTGGAAACGTCCCAATAAATGAGGAGAGGAAACATACTGCATTAACGTAAACAGGATTAAGGAATGTTGCAAGTTTCTTTATGTTATGCTGAGAAATGCATCCAGTACATTTGTTTAAAGGATTCTGTGCATTTTGGTGAGACATTGTTCAGTGTGACCTGTTATTTGTTTACAACACAAAGACCACATGCAGAGGAGATGTGAACAAAGTGGATTCTGCTTTATTTGACAGAAATAAGAAATAGCTCATGACATTTCAATCAGAGGCACAACACCCTAACCCTAACCCATAAGTTCACTCAGTCAACCAGTCATGTTTATCTATCACATGTAATCGTTTCAGGTGCAATCACAGTGAAATGTATGCATTGCCTGAGGTCGCTTTAATAATGTCTATAATGACCAATGTCAATTCCCTTGGTAGCAAGCGCGGCCTGCATTTGATTGACAATAACTCCTTTTCAACAAACAGAGATATAAGGAGTTAAATGGCGAGCTTTGGATGCGTCGGTAGGTGTATTTTTATTTATTTTTTTAACTTTAGAGAGAGTTAGCTAGCTGTTTTCCCCCTTGCACCCAGTCCTTGTGCTAAGCTAGGCTAATCGCCTCCAAACATAATGGTTCCGTACGATATGAGAGTGGTATCGATCTCACCCCCAGCTCTCTACAAAAGAGAAAAGGAGCACATTTCCTTTAAAATCAGCCATGTGGATGAAGAACTATGGAAATGTCCACCCCGAGTAATGTTAATTACTTAATTTAACAGTAATTTAATACTTGATTTAAAATGACAGCTATCTTCCGTTGTCTTCTAACCACAAAGCATGCACCTGCACAGTAACATTTGGACAAATAAATGTCAGAGTGGTACGAGTTTCACCGCTCGCCCCCTGTGCAGTCACGTATGATGCCGCGTACACTCAGCGGGTGCAGGATGAGGTCGCCCGTGCTGGCGTTGCGCATTCTCCCCCACCTCACCCCATTTGTCTCTGACAGATTGACAAGGGTGTGTTTATGTGTGTCAAGCTGTGCCAGGGGGCTGAGGCGGAGGTGTTGATCAGTGAACTGAAGCTCTGTGACTCATCTCTTGTCTATGACTAGCTTCACAGAGCAGCTCACAGTGACTCTGCCCTAACATCCAGAGGTAGATATTATCAGGGGCGAGCGGTCCTCGTCTAATCCCCAGCACTGCTAGGTTAGCAGGGGTACTGCTTATTTGCATATACATGACACTCTAGCTTGAATAGTGTGCTATGAAATGTCCTATATACATTTTTAGATATCTTAATCCAAAACCAAACACCCCTTACCACGAAATACGATGTCCGGTTTGAACAGGTAACAGAAGTTGAAGAATTATCAGTCGCCAGTGCACAGAGAGAAGAACTCTGGGAAGTTATCACACGTTTTTTTTTTTATCTTTCATCGTGACGATCACAATACAAAATAATCTAATAGGATGTGAGCCTGCATGTATTTCATTGGCACCTCGCTGCGTTGTGCCGTGCGTGGTGGCAAAAGTTGAGCCAGGTTCCACTCTTTGGCCAAATGTTGCCCCCTGTGTTGGCACCCCCGGCTGCACCGCCTGACTGGCTTCATTCAAAGGAATGAGGGGGCTGCGTTTGTTGTTTTTTCTTTTTCCAGCAGGGCTAAAGTCGGCCTATTGTTGTTTGGCTTTTTTTTTTTTTTTTTGCTGAAACAACTGATGCAGTCGTTTTTTAAGCTCACAGCTCAACTACTGTTTGCATCAACCGAAAAAACACAAAACACACGTATTCTTCCCAAATGGAAATCCAAAAAGAAGACAAAAGTTCCCCGGAACCCCTCCGTCTTTTCACGCATTCATACAGAGATTAGCTTGAGGTTTGAAACCTCCTGGACATAGTGGAGAAAAACACTTTCAAATTTCTTAAACTGCCCTGTTAAGCATCCCAGAACACGTGTAGTGCCACTCGTGCCAAAGGATGGCGTTTCCGAGCAGCCTAACTTAATCTGAAGTAAACAATACGTGGCATGCTAACTCATGCACTGTGGACACGTAGTGAGTGCTAACAGCCTGTAAATAAAGGGAGTGAAAACAAAGCCCACCTATGCTCATATCCTTTCCCAAATTGCACTTCCCTCCATAGTAATTATAGCATAACTCCAATAATGTGTGAATGTGGTGACTTATATTGTGAGCAGCATGTATTAATTTAACAGGGCAAAAAAAAAAAAAAAAAAAATCTATTCTAAGCAGCCTGTTCCTCGTCCTTTATTTAGAAATGCCACGAGTAAGTAATGCGCCGTTATTTATCATTAGGAAACATGAATTAGTGTAAAGCTCCACACGTTCCCTTCCCACCGCAAGATAACGACGTGAAAGCCTGACTGTTATAATGAAGGTGTGATTTTTTTTTGAGGGACAATTATGCTATAGCTCCACGCTGCGCAGAGTACAAATGAATTCTTTTACAACTCCATTAGCCAGTGTGAAACTAAGCCTCCCGCCAAGATGGCTGCACGGTTAAAATTCAGTTTTGACACTCATTTGACAGACTTGGCCATTGTGGGTCTCCGGAGTCGGGGGAAAAAAGTGCACGTCCTTGTGACGTGATTTCAAAGTTAATTCGAAGTTCTGAAAGTTGTGGATGCATGCATTTTGCAGACTTGTTCCAGAGTACAGCTTCTTTGCTCCTTCTATTTTTTTTTTTTTTTTTTTTTTAACATCATTGATGAATGTCATATAAAAAGACATTTAACTTTTAGGTACCACATTTCCAATTGACACGACTTCATTTCCGCTAAATCCACTTTGAATGCACCCAAATATATACGACCGCACATAACAGTTTTATTACATTATTGCCTTATTATCGCACGAGAGCAGTTAACCGTCACTTATAAACAATACCGTTGAGAAGAGTAGCGGAGGAGTTTCGGGAGCGCTGGCTAAGCAGTGAGCCTGGCCTTTGCTTGGTCTTCTGGTGTTAAGGTGGCTCTGGGAGGTTGATCCTCTGTTTCCGCCTCCTTGCTCGAATTCCCTCTCCTGCTGTCATCATCTGCGGCGCTGGATAATGAGCTTCGGCGTCCGCACACGAGACCCTCCGCTGCCTTATCGACTGGTAAAGCCTCAGCTCTTTGCCCCCTACCCTTGTGCGCTTGTGCACTTGATAGTGAGAACTAAAACGGTATCACGGTGAGAAATATTTTAAAACACCCTGCCTACTTCAAATTACTTCATCATTTCATTTCATCTCTCAGTTTCTGGGGACACGGATCACATGCTAGTTGACGTTTGTACCTAACACACTCAGCAAAAGTGAGGTGGGATGAGTTTCACCGGATTAAATAACTTGCTAAATTTGCCACTAAAACACCAGGACTGTGTACTCTTATACTGAAGCGATGAATCCAGGTAAAAGATGAACCCTTAATTGTTGCCTAATTAAGTTTCACGTGCAAAATCATTATTTTGTATTGTAAATATGTGACACCTTGGGCCAGATGTGTAAACAGCACATCTGCCCACGCCATTTTGTCATTCTTCGCGTTAATATTGGACGATTTCATTCGATGTCAGTGTTCAGTGCCAGTGCAGAGGCAGTGCGGCTTAATGTCACAAGGAGAGGGTGAGGAGCTGGCTGAGCACGCAGCGATTCTGACTTTCATGCCCGAGACCAGAGTTTGGTTTGCGGTTCATTTTTGCCTTTTTATGACCGCCTAACTACACCTTACCCATAGATTATTACAGGCTATAACCACGGCCTTCCTCCGACCTTAGCCTATCGCAGCTGCCGTGCACAGATTGCAGTAAGCAAAAATTTGAAAAACTGGCGCTGTGTTGTCACCAAATGTAATCCCGTCTTTCGCAGAATATCAAGGTTTCTTCCCGCTCGTAAACGCACAAAGATGGCGGCGAGAACGCGCGCACCTCTCGCATAATTCAGTCCAGGTGTACGAAAGGTTTCCAAGAGGGAAAGTCTTTGTCACGTCTGTTTCAATATGGCCGCTAAAAACTAACCTTGATCACCTCACTGACTTTTGACGGTGATAGAGATATCACTGGCAATGCTGAAAAATGTAAAGAGTGATGGAGCAGAGAGATATGAAACTGATGTGCAAAGTGAGGTAAATACTGGTATTTCTGTGCCCAATTATGGACAACTGTAACAAATTATTATACATGTATATTTCTGTATTTGTGTGTGTGTGTGTGGGGGTTTTAGTCGCGAAACCCACAAAAGAGATGTATGCGTCATGAAATGAATCTGCGAAGCGTGCAGAGAGGTGTCGCCACGTAGGGTTGGTGCACAGGGTCAGGTGTCTCTTTAGTGTGTGCACGGCATGGGGAACAGCTGCGTAGCCAGATAGCGTAGCTCCCTGTCAATGACCTGAAGTGATAGTCGCGGGGATTTCCTCTCACCTTCTGCCCTCGCACTCCTAAGGCAGGCAGATTGACTGTTTTTGACAGGTGGCACTTTTTCCAGAGGATTTTCCGTCACAGAGAGAGAGAGAGAGACGGAAGACTAGTCGCACTCAGGTCTGTGCTGAAGCCGCCAGTCTTCCTCTCTAAGAACCAGACCACGGCGTTGGCCACTTCAGCCGGGCGAAATAGGTGCGCGGGAGGCCGCTGGTAGACGAGATCAAGCAGGAGCCGGCGCTTTGTACTCTCTGAGAATCTGCATACGTACTTTCATGTCTTTCAGGTCTCAACCTGCCGCGCCGTCGAAAAAGGACAATGTCACCCGCGTAGACTAAGTGTGGCACTCAATTTCCTTCAAAGGAGATCAGGAAAGATTCATTGAGGGACATCCATTGAAGTGACATCCCACATGGCTAGGGACAATAGGACGATTTAGTACTTTATCTCCATGTGAGCTCTGAGGACAGTGAACCGTGGATAATGGCAGCCTCGGGGAGCCGCGTTTAGTGCCAGACAGCAGGTCATAGGTGTTTGATGTGCAGTCTTTCAGACAAGGCTCTCACACGGTGCGTTTGAATACAGTGCGAAAGTTCCCTGGATCACGCGTTGTGCATGATTCACTGCTGACGGACACCGCGGCGGTGAGCACGCTGCGTGCAGCAAGTGTTCTGCTAAAGTCAGCGAGAGCCGCTTGTGCCTGTGCAACAGTGATGTCTCACACATGACCGGCCATGCCGAACAAGGTCATTGCTTAAGCTTAATCTGTGCTATCTGTTAATACGTTGCTGATGTGCGGTTTTAGTGATTTTAATAGTCGTGGCAAAATAGGTTGCCGGTTCCTTCACAAACGACCCATATGAGTGTTCCAAAAAGGACCCACGTGAACATGTAATCAATGGTCCCTACGGTCAAAGGATCCCTACGTCCATACTGAACAATTCTGCACCTCTTGAACGAGGTCCAAAGGCCTGCTTTTAATTTTACCTTGTTTATTGAGCGTAACCACGGCATCTGCCTTACCTTAATCAAGCGTTTTAGCTTCCTAAACCTACCACATGCTAACCATAGTTCACTAACCACAATTCTTCCCTAACTTCAGCCATACATAGATAATGTAGAAAACAAGAATTCTATAAATGTTAGCGTTGGACATTATCCCAGTTTGCTGCGGGATCAGCCAATAATCAACATTTGTTGTCCAGCTTGGGTTAAAGGAAAAATGGTTTCATATGAGTTCTCAAATTGCTGAGATCTGGAAATGCAACAACATTGCTGAGACAAATTCTGAAGGAACAAGAAAGCGCGAGCAAATCCACAGCAAAACTCTCTGTTGTGAACATCAGTCAGCTTACAGGATAACTTCCTGGCTCACCTTTGACCATAGACGTGTGCACACAGCGACCCAAACTGACTCCGACAACCTTTTGAAAAGATTGGGCCTGTGCATTTTGTTTAGATGCAGAAACAGTTTCATTTCTTAAAAGCTGACAGAGCGGAAGGTCTTCATGTCTGTGGACAGATTTTGTCAACCCAGTAGCGTCACAACTGTCACGGTCCAATTTATTCTATTGTAATTCATTTCATTGTTTTGTTTTTTTTGTGTGTGCCTTTAAATTATGCCTCAATACATTTCCAAACGTCAAGTAAAGCACTTTAAATTCCCTCCATGTTGGTTCGTTTGTTTGTCTTCTATACAAATAAACTTGACAGCCTTGCCTTCATAACAATGATGGGACACTATTTTCCTCTTTGATTTGCGTTATGTGTGCATCAATGTTGCTTGAAAATGTAATATGTAGATTATCTCTGTAGGCTATACCTGCTATAGGGTTTGAAGTTTCTGTTCATTCATTGTTCCAGGCTTAGTGTGTTTACAATGTAATACAATACACGTGCATGATGTAAGGATGTAATCCCTCAGAACCAGGTCAGACCCAGCTTGTTTCTTACCTGGAAACCAGATATAATGTTGAAAAATTTGGGGGATTTCGGGCACAGTCTTCGTGTTGAAAAGCAACATTCCCACGTTGACCTTGAAAACATCCCTCAAAACTGCAGATTGATTTCCGAGGCTCGCACGAGTCCCTGTCAGATTGGTAAACCCGATCCACCCCAAGCATTTATTCCATACAGGCCTCACAGACGCATCTGTCTCCATCTAGTCCGCCATATGCAGCTTTCTGAGTCGTCTGAAGGGTGTGTCACAGTTTGAGGAAGTGACTGTTTCGGGGCAGCGGCGAGTGAAATATCCATCGCTAGTTACTCTGACAAGCTCGTGGTCTCTCTGGGAGCCTGGTGCTGCTGTCTTCTTCTCTGGAGCACGCGTTTGTTGGTGCTCGTGGCCGATGGAGTCCAAAAAGTGATGCCCCTAGAATCAAGCGATTGATGTTTTTTGGGGCAAATACCCACATTTATTCGGACTTCAACAACATTATCAGATAATGAGGACTTAGGGCCAAAATAAAACTCTGATCCTGAAGAATATAAATCGGGGAAGAACCTACAAAAAGCTCTCCGGTGCTTTTGGTTAATTAATCTCTCTGCTGCACCTGTTTTGAATTCTGGACATCTTATCTTATTACTGCACTGTAACTGCATTAGAACTATATTTCTGGTCTTTTATTTGTTGATTTTATTATTCTTTATATTAGTGTTTTTAAATGTTGTTTTAACACTCCCCTGTGCCTTCCTTAAAGCACTTTCACTATCACGTTCAAACACTGTCTGTTTGAAAGGTGCTATACAAATAACCTACAACAAAAAAACAAACAATCCTGTTTTCAAGAGGAAAGTATATGTTGTTTTACCTTGTGCACTACGTTATTGTTATTAGTAGCCTTCCTACTTTATTCCTGCATATTAATATATTTTATTGTTTATCTTGTTTGTGTTTTGTTTGTACAAAAAATAATGTCAAAGTGCTCTCACAAAAAAAAAAGATCTAGCGTAACTGAAAACACAGCAGAAATCCAGTTCAAAATTCAGCAATGAGTGTGACACTTTTTGCAGAAAATGTTCTTATCAGAACATTCCACTCAGCCAATTCTAGCAATAAAGAATAAAACAAAATGGGAATTCATGCCCAAAGGAAACACGAGTCGAAGTGGAGAGTAGCATTTGTAATAACTTTCAGAATTTTTCTTTTCACGTTTTACTTCAACTCTTAACGGCGGCAGATCTGTTAAGAGCTTTTCTTCAAATGGAAAAATTAGAGTTCACTTAGTCACGGAGAGGTGAATCTTGGGGCAGCGCAAGTGTTTTCCGCTCGGAGAGGAGATTAAACTCCCTTCTGTCAATATTAAAAGGCACATCTGAGGGTTTTGGTGCGATTGGCACATCAGTCTGCAGGATTTCATCATGGCAGTCTGGAGGAAATAAGGTTACAGCCTCCCCATTGTCTTCCCTCAGCTGTGGGTAGCTTACTGCGCTGAGGTGTTTTAATCTGCTGTGCGCTCAGGTGTGTCAGGACTCTTGATCCAGGAGGAAAAATCTCTTCGGAATACAAGTTGTTAAGAATACGTCGCTCATTACCAGTGAAACTGCGCATTGAAACCAGCAACCAACAACTTAAATCCTGGTTTTGTTACTCACTACTTTTAACATAAATATGCAACATCTCTTTTAAGAATGTCCTCTTACTGTCCGGCCATCAATCTGGCCGCAGTGATTCCACCATTTTGGTTTCGGTTGGCTTCCACTAAACTTTATTCAAAAAAGGGCTCTGACAAAATGTCCCACCATTTCATATCGTATTTTGATTGGTCAGTTTGTAGATGAGGGTTTTACCAGAAGTCACATTTCGAAAATCTAATCCTAAATTTTGTGACGGCTGAAGCTCCAAATCGGCCCTCGGTGTGCATTCTAGGACCACCGCTGATCACCATGATTGTCAACTTCCATCACACACAGCCCAAAGTAGCACAGGGTAAAAGGGGTCTTCAGCCATGCTAGAAGCTCTGTGAGGCAGGTATTGTGTTTACCATGTGCACATCTTAGTTTAGCCGGGTAGCAGGCTAACATTTGCTCATTAGCAGCAAACACAGGCTACAGCCGAGGTCACTAGTTGCGGATAAACGGAAACTGAACGAAACGTTAAGGGATCGCAATATTTGTTACAGCTCATCTTGAGGGTAACACGGCTCTCTGTTCAAATATTCATGGCAATCCATCCAATAGTTGTTGAGATATTTCAGTCTGGATTCCTAGAGCTATGCTGCTAGCATGGCTACAATAAATGACCACAGAATCTCATGAATAACTCTGTTGTGCTTCACAAAGGGTTGATTCATTGCAGTGTCGCTGTACTGGATTGCGCAGGTTGTACAGGTGCAACTAATGATCTGGTAACTCAGTATAGGAGTCACCTTTCCTTTTTCTCCAAAATCCCCTTGAAACCGGCACAATTTTTAGGGTCTCCGCCGAGTCTGAGAATGAGTATTTGCTCCTGGGGAGTGAACTGTGTGGGCGGAATTGTTTCTGTGGCGAGAACACAGGCGCATTATTCTGAGCAGAGATCCTTTTACACCAGAGGAGGATCACATGTTTGGCAGGATGACCGCCATAAAAAGGCTCTGGTCATCTGCGAGCAGACAGCCCCTAGCAACAACATTCCCCAGGAGAGGAAACTGGCGGGGTAGTGGAAGAGAATCAAGTCGCTGTGTCCTGATTGCTAAGTGTGATTACATGATGGCGTGCCACTGGCAACACCTTTTTGTCGGGGGCTTTTGTTGCACGACAGGTCCCCTGCTCTATTTTATTTATATGGACCCATCTGGGTCAAATGTTTTTGTTTTTTTTCATTTGCAGCTATTTGAACGGTCAGTACATCCCGATTTTTTGCAGAAATCCGTTGACATTTCAACTTTTGAGTCTGCATTTTCGGTCTTTAGTCACAATGGGATTTTGAACGAGACGTACTTACTTCTGGAGCAGAACTCGGAAGTTCCGGTTTCACCTCGGCTCACGACAAAAAATAATTCAACTCATTAAACATGATGCATTACTCTCCCCTACATGATAGTATAATAGTTAATCATACGATAATAATAACCTGGTATCAGATTAGTACGGAATTTCGTTCAGTCGCCCACTGCTAGTGTACTGAATACACTATTGGCGCCCAACTAGCATCCCTGTCATCATTAATATTAACACAGAAATAACATAAATATTATCCAGAAGCTGCTCAGCACATACTAGAAAGTGGTTAAAACAAACCAAGCCATTTTTTGGGGCAAAGAAACGCTTCAGAGTATGTGCTTTTTAATCAGAGCATCTTCATCAAATCTAACAACGCTTAGCATTTGGGGGGGCCACGAGTGAGCATAAAAACTGTGATGGGCTTCAGGTCATTGCTCCCTGATCACCCCGGCGCAGAGTTGCTGTGTTTGTTTTTTTTTAAGCGCCACAAAGTTGCCTCGTGTGTAGCTCTTTGCCATTGGATTTATGGTGATGTCTGCACGGAGCAGGCTAATGGACATGCAGTAGCGGTCTGGGTTTAATGGGTCTCACCTCGTGGCGCTTGCCAAACAAAATGCCTGAGGTATGTAAAAAGAGAAATTGAAATAAATAAGTAAATAAATAAATAAGAGAGAGCAGTGCATATTTGTTCTGGTAAGCACTTGGAAACAGGCTAGAAGTTGCGGGGTTATTAATCACAGAGCTGTATTCTACGAGTGAGCAGTCTTGTGTGGTGTTGCGAGGTCCACTGTACATTTCATCCCTCTGGAAGGCAATTTATGGACCAGCTACATTCTGCGGGGGGGTGGGGGGGTGGGGGCGGACTTTGAATAACCACTTTTTCTAGATTCACTCTGTCACTACAACTATTCATGTACTGTGTGTGAAGATTAGCTGATAGATCAGAGGGACAGTATGTGAGCTGAAATACATCTCCACGCTTGGAAACACTAGTTGTTTCTCCGTGTGTGCATTCAGCATAAAGAGAGTTTGCATTGCTAAAAGAAAAGAAAATGGCTATATCAAACACACACCCCACACACACACACACACACACACACACACACACACACACACACTCCTACTGATTCACTTCAGCAATTGAGCCATACCATTGAGATGTCAGGGGAGTGCACTCTACTCCTTCCGTGTGGAAAGAAGGGATGCTCTCTAAATTGATTTTTCCTTGCTGCTGAAACACACAAAGCATTTAAGGACGACAACATAGGAAGCACGCTGTCGGCGGGCATAAACGGAGATGCGCTGAAGTGAGTTGAGCAGTGGTTTTTGTATACGCTGATGTGCTTCTGCAAAGCCTTGAAAGTTTTATGGATTTGAGAACAAACGTCTCGAAAATATTGTAAATGGATGGTGTTCAATTTGATATGATTCATCATCACAAACAAAAGCTTTGTTGGTTGATTTGTTGGTATGATGGCCAAACCCCTCATCCACCACACCAGTGACGGAGATGTGAATAATGAAAATCTGAAAACAAAGGTTAGTACCTTTTTGCCACTGTGCCGACACAAAGCAGTTATCATTGTTCATTGCGTTTGGTTTTCTCTGTGAGCAGAAAGTCTAGCCGAAGCTCACAAAGTGCTCGAAAGTGACAAGACGAATGGCAAGTGTTTTTCAGACACGCAGTGTTTGTGTAAGAATGCGCCCTAATGAGACTGAATGAAATAAACACGATCTGTCTGGCTTGACGACAAACAAAGAGCACTGCATCAAGTGAGTAAAGTCGCGCTACAGTGAAGGTGACAGTGAATATCAGCGCTGTGACGGCTTCTTTGCTTCCTCGTTTTCTTTAAAAGACAATATTCATGACTTTTTTTCTTCTTTTTTTTTTAATCAATCCAACAAAGACGAACAACCACGAAGTGAAACTTAACTTACCTCAGGGCATCTAAACAGACTCCAGAGACGTCGGCTTTTATCTTTTAAATGATATATCACTTCTTGGACAAAGATGTTGCTGAATACTCGCGGAGAAAAAATGACGAATGATGGTATTAGAATTCATACACTGGCAAAAAAAAAAAAAATGTTGCCAAAAAGTGCCTCAAGAGTCTCAGCTGTTGACCACGTCACTTCTTCTCCGCTGTCAACTCCTCGCGGTGCCAGTGCAAAGCCACAGTACAGTGTTTGCTTTGCAGACATCAACGCTCTCTGTGTGAGGCAGACGGGGGTGTCAGAGGACGGACAAGAACCAGAAGACATGAAAGTCAAGCTCTCTTCTGCGACAACACAACAAATCTATTCAAAGCTACGTTTCGGTCCTTTGTCAGACTATATATCGGGAAACAGTTGACATTCACAGGAACAAACTAGCTGCAGCTGACACTTATTTTCATTGATAACGTTCACTTTAAATTGGCTCCGCGATTCTAGTCAATAAAATGTCAGACAACGACCATTTTTTTAGAAGCAGCGGAGGTTTTGGCATTTTTGCTTGACGAATGACTTGAATCGACTTATCAGTCCAGCACTTGTCTAAATTATATCGGTAAAACACCTGGACAGGAGTGGGGGAAGGGTAGGAAGTTTAACGAGACTGGCGGCGTAACCAGAGCAGCAGCAGCAGCGGCGGCAGCAGTCTGCGTCTACACAGGGTGCGTTCAGGGACAGTGCTGAGTGTAGTTTCAGCATCGCTCAGAACCCACTGCACAAACAATGTAGTTACACGTATAAATGGACGAAAACAGACTGGAAAAATCCACCATTACATGGTCTACGTAGACAGCCGGATTGATTCAAATTAGAGTATCTGTTCTGTCAGACACACATGAGACGGATAACTGAAAAGCCTTGTACAGCCATGCTGGCGGCGCCACGAGGCTGAAGGGACCGCCATTAGTTTTGCGGATGTTCGGTCGTAAGTAAAAGTTAAGGGATCACGGGATCGTGGACAATTCGTCCTGATGTGAACATGAATGCCTGCACAAACAATTCATGACAATCCATCAGCTGTTATTTCGGTCTGGAGTGACGGACACCAGACCGACATGGCCATCTCTGGAGCTACGCCACTTGCACGGTTAAAAAGCCATAATATACGGACCAATACCTAATAAATGTGTACTGCCCACTGTAAACATCCTGTGTTTTTTTTTTATCTTTTATATAAAATATGACAGCATTCTTATTTTTAATTTTTTTTTATTTCACAGCCAATTTTGTATTGTGCAAGCAAATCAGATACTAACACACTGACAGCAGATACAACACATATAAACCTATATATAGTGTATATCAAAATAAATAAAACACTGATTTAACAGCTTCTTAAAGTTCCTTAAGTGAGATCACAGTTGGACAGAAGTCACAGCCAGCTCCATTACTGGAAAAATAAAACGTCTAGTGAAGAAAATAGAAATTCAAAAGGAAAACTCAGTAAACTACGTTATCTCTCCGCTGACATAGAAACCGGTCGATGTTGAATGAATCGTGGATCACTGGCTCCGTGTCCGCTCGACTGGGCTTTTCCGTTTGGAGTAGGACTTCAGCCAGACAGATGCTTCCAGGTGGAAGTGGACCAGAGGGCAGCGCAGTGTTTCTGGAGCATGGCCATCAGGAGCTGCACCTGAACCGGCATCTGCGCGGGGGGGGGGGGGGGAGACGACTCTCCGGGCCTCCCAGACCTCCCCACAGAGCCGCTACCGGATCAATAATTAACTCAAACGCTGTAGCTGGCGAAGGGTGAAGGTGTATGCATTGTGAAACCGATCTGGTTGGTTCCCCGTGTGTCAGGAAATACGAATTGATGCCAGAAAAGGAGCTGTGTTATTTTTTGAATAGTAATTGCTACACTTGGCTGTTTATCCACTAGCATCTCTGCCTCGGGCATATGTCCAAGGGCTCCATGGAGATCTCTTTTTGATGTATCTAAAGAATTCAAACATATATATATATATATATATATCTGATAATTACTTTTATCAGTTCAAAAGGGGCAACATCACTAACTACGACCTCAATAATAAACATGTAGTTGCATGGAAGATTACAATCTTCCTGAAGGTAGATTTTGTGGCAGAAGTGTTGGATTGCATTAAATTGTATAGGTGTGCCTCTTTGAAGCGTACATACGTAACATAACATAACTGACACACTTATTCTAACTCAAACCATGATATTTTTCGAAACCTAGCCGACTAGTTTTGGTACCTAAACCTCACCAAACTTTTTTTTTAATTTTTTTAACAACGTTAGACACGTGTTCATTATTGTTAACATGGCAACAAAGGTCTGATCTGGTACTCTCCCACAGTCATACGTGTAGTTTTAGGAGTCACTGGCAAACAGCCTGTTCTGTCGTTTGGGTATGAGGACGCGTTGAACATTTACTCCACCGACTCCTACTACCTGGCTCTTTCGCTGCTGAGCGCTCCACTGTGTTCACCAGCTACTTGCTGACCTCTGCCGTGTGGTGCTGAGCGTGTTAGCACGAGAGGGAACCCACCCAGCAAAGTTGCAGGCTGTGGAAAAAGGGGGGGGAACTGCATAACCCTCTGCGGGTTTTGGCGGCGACGCCTTTCACGTTACACACGGTGCCATTGTGAGAACAACGTCGATTAGTTGGCTTTAAACCGGAAGATACGTGGTTGAGGATATGTTTACGGCGTGCACATTTATGCTCAAGGGATAAAAGAAAATGTACTGGCCTGTAAAAGACTGAACTGTGAAAGCCCACAGTCTCACAGTGGGAAGGATTAAGCCGGGAAATGACTGCAGCTGGCTAATTAACTGACTTTGTGAAATACTGGAATACAGCTTTGTCATTTGCTTAATTGTTGAGAAGAAAAGGTCAGTCTTCAGCATCATCACCCCCTTATCACTAAGCACTTGAAAACGGTTTACCATTTCAAACACTGTCTTCCATTATGATGTGATATAAGAGACAAAATGATGATTTTGCCATAGAATACCAAACACAATATAAAAAAATTAAAAAAAATCCATATGGTGCCGAGTAAATAATCTGAACACTATTCATCGTGGTTGACTAATAGAAGTGGTGGAGTGGAACTGCCTTTTGTGATAATGGACATTAATAACCTGACAGTAATACCCCTCCATCCCTTCCCCCACTCACCGCGATTCATCCTCTAAATAAGCACTGCCCTGTGCTCAACTTTTAAAGTAACAGCCCGGGGATGGACAGATGATTTTTTTGAACGCGCTGAGAGTGACTGCCGCTGTCTTCTGCGGTGCCGTCGCTCTGCAGAGCTGACACTTTTGTTGCCATTCGCGCCTCTTTCTTTCCTTTTTCGTTTTTCTTCCTCGCTCCACTGAGGTTTCAGCCCGTACTCTCCACCTCTACGCAGGCTCCTTCACCTTTGCCTCAAAACACGAATAAAACAGCACTCAAATCCCACTTAAAATTCTGAGCCCGGGCTGCCACTTATTTTCCAGAGGACTGGATCAAATAAGGCCAAGGGGCTGCTTGCAGGAAAAGGGGGCGCCTCTGTTTCAATGCGCGGCCTTGAAAACACAACAATATAACCATGCCGCATTACTGTGCACGCTAGTACGAGCTCTCCTGACACATGTTCTGTGGGAAAAGAAACAAGCACCAAGCACAAAAAGAGCTGTTCTGACCTTGGTTTCAAGGTTAAGTGCTTGTATTGTATGAAAAAAAAAAAACACACAAAAAAAATCCTTTTCATTCAGCCTCTGGAGGCGTACATTCAATTCAATGGCAACATCTCCTGTTACTAAAAAAAAAGTATAATAATTGTTCTCTGTTCACGGTAATTAAGATGAGGAAATGTGCACGCAAGCTGTCTTATTCCTAATGGTTACTTACTGACTATTTAATCAAACTCAGACACTAATTCACATTTGATGAGTTCTAATGCAAAAGTGAATTAAACATGTTCATACGTTCCTTCTATTCCACGTAATGTCATTAGCCAATTCTTATTAAGACTGGTGATGTGTCATGTGTTATCTTCAGACGGCATGGCGGGCATCAGTCAAATGTGTCTCCATAGTATGACACTGTTGATGCAAACAGTTTTTTTTCTTTTTCTTCTCAGCACTCAAAACTTGTTTTCTGCAAACGGCTCTTAATTTGTTTCGACGTTGTGTGAACAGCAGCTCAATGATCTGACTCGGTGCTTCGGTTTCAGCACGTCCTCCCTCTTGGGGTTCGGTGCCGAGCAGAAAGCGGATACGACGTGGCTTTAATAGATGATGTTGTGACATCCAAGTGAATGCTGAAATAGCTAAATAGATGGTTTGAAACGTGACGGGACTAGATGTGTGTGTGTGTGTGTGTGTCTCTGATGGGTGTTCAAACAGAATTCAAAAGCGCATTTCAGAGGCAGCACGGTTGTATGTACAAACCCATCGGATCAGAGGTGCACTCGCGCGACATCACACAAGTTGAAAATTACCGCGTAAGCTGGGGGTGAAACTTGTGCTCGTGGCGCAAAACTTGCTTCGCTTTCCATCTGAACGCGACTTGAGAACGGCATCAGAATTTGGATCGTACCTTTTGAAATTTTATAATGGATAACTCTTAACATGAACCCTGTTTCTGTGCACAAACCCTGCAGTGACATAAACTACATTTACTTGAAGCATTTTGATTTGAGTTCAGGATGCTGGTCTCTTACGTTTCAAATTCGTGCCTTACAATTTAAATTTTTCTTCTCCCAGATGGGCTACATTGACAGCCGGCTATTTTTAAGTCAGTAGCAGCACGTAATCAATTGTAACATTGTTATATTACGTAATTTTTGAATCATATATTCATTTTTAACTGGGTCAGCGCGAGCATACGTCAGCACTGTAACGACTGGTACACTGAGACGTGCTATTGGGTCCTTTTTCTCTGACTCTTGGCCGGGGCGGAAGTACAAACTTTACTCGTTCCTGGTACACGGTTGAGCAGTCAGACGAGTTCAGGTAGTCAAAAACACATAGAACACTAGGAGAATGGCTGGAACGCTTGGCACGAAGGACAAAGGCGAACTGGCACAGAGGGAGGGGAGACAGGACGGACTAACGAACAGGACGAGACGTCCCAAGCATTGCTGGTTGATTCCCGCGCCTTATTGGCCTCACGGGGAATCTACAGCTGTACCGTATTAAGTAAAAAAACCTTATGCTTCAGGAGCGTAGTCCTACTCCTGCTGACTCATAAAAACGATACAGAGGCTGTGCTGACATCAGCTGAATGTAATTCTATTAGAGCACCCATTTGTTGTTGGGTTTCACTGCAGCCCCATTCAGTTGTCTAAATGACCCTTTCGCTTATTTTAGTGCCCTGTTGGGAAAGAGGGCGGCACACCCGAGCACTCCGGATGATACTCCGGAAGCTGAGCCATCAGAGCTCAACTGACAGATCGAGCTGATGCATTTTCTCTCCCCCCCCCCCCCCCCCCCCCCCACCCCCCTTCTCTCACTTTCTCCCTCCACTCTGCCGCTAATGCACGAGACGTTCTCTCGTTCTCTGGCTGCAAATGGAGCTCTTAGCTGCTGCTTTCAGAGTGGACCAGATGGGACTTTCTTTCCGAGTTTCTCTCCGGTACGAACATCGAAGCATGCGTCACATACAGACATTTTAGCACGACGCTGTATCTACAAATATACCCATAATTCATAGCTTTTTCAAATTTCTTGACCACAGAAGTGAAATGTGTATTTTCCTTCCACAAGGTCACCTGTCATTGAAATGTGTCTAGTTTTCTGTCTTTGTCTTCAAACTCTCAGTTGAGTTCGAGTTTCTGTATTTGGCAGTTGACACTTTTCCTCACCGTTGTCACTTCTCATGCTGATAAACTGTTTTTAGCTACGCTAACAGTGTTGCTCCAGGGATGACAATGTTGGTCTCTGTCGGCCATTCGGTCGGCCCACGACTCAACTAGCGGATGGATTGCCGTGGCATTCGGTACAGATGTTCATGCACCCCTCAGGATGAACTGTAATAACTTTGGTGACCCCGTTACTATTTATCGAGCGCCTGCAAAACTAATGGTATTCCCATCAGTCTCAGCTGCACTTTGTGTTTGGTGCCAATTAGCAAATAATTGCCTGCTAACACGCTAAACTAAGATGGTGAGCGTGTTAAATATTATATCTGCCAAACATTTGCATGGTGGCATAGTGACTGGGACCTTGCCAGCTTGCTGACATTAGCATTTAGAGCTGTTAGCATGGCTGTAGACTCTTATCATTGGCTTAATTTATATACTACTGACGACTTTTCATATTAGTATGCAGTATGAAACTGTCAAATCAATTTATTTTGCAGCATGCCAAGCCAGGCTTTCCGGTTTTGGAAAGTGGAAGTAATAATCATGCAGGTATTGTGCCCCCCCCCGCCTTACGAAAGTGGAAACAAACTTTGAAATGAGGCCTTGTAGATCTAATGTGAGTGAAGATTCAGTACCTGGGTCACTTATTTCTCACCTCAAATTTGTTCAGAAGCAGATTTTGGTGGACTGCTGAGGTGAAATAAGTGAAAGTTTACGTGACGTTAATGGCAAACCAGAGCCAGCGCTTTGCATTGTGGGACACAGTATGCGAGGTAGGCTGGTCCGATGCAGACTGGAGATTCAGTACAACATCCGGATGTTTTTGACATACTGCATATTTTGCTTTTGTTTGCATACTGCATGCTACGTGCTACACTTTGGCCAAATCGGTACGCACTGCTAGTGTAGTATGCAGTTTCTAATGCAGCCCTTGTTTCTGTTTTTGCACCTACAAAACCTGAGATGGGCCTTTGTGTCCTCAGGGGGGTTGGAGACTATGATACTTCCTACACCAAATGGTCATTTTACATTCATTAAATCAAATACTAACAATATGCAACTCCTGTTATCAAGGGAGAGGCTACTGAGACCAAAACGCATGGCCCTCTAAAAGCTTTGTCGCGCTCCAATTGCTGTCTTTATCTAAATATTTCTATTAAAATTCATGCGTACCTCTGATTTGTAGTCTCTTCTCTTTATGGGGTGCATCAGAGCAAAAGAGAGGGCCATTCTCAGTACGTGAAATTCAGGCATGGTTTAACATCTTTATTTTATTTTTTTATTCCCTAAAGGCAAGTTTATGTGCTTCTCAAAGCAGACATTTGTTTACAGATACACATGGTTATTGTCCCCCGCCCCCCAGCTGGGGAAGGCAGATCCTTGAGGATATTAAAACTGTGGATACTTTCATAAGCAGACCCAGAGGACCGTGCGACCTCGATACTGGAGATAGTTGTAATGAAAGAAAATGGTCAGTTGGCAGTAACACCTTTCTCTCTCTCTCTCTTCATCTCCCATGTTCATACTTGACCTATAAGCAATGTACGGTCATCCATACAATAACAGAGTACAGTGTGGATTTGCCCATCATCCTAATTTGAACTGATTGGATTTTCAAGAATGTCAGGCAGACATATAGAGTAAGCCACAAAGAAAGATCAACGATAAATGAAATATTTGCAGCGTGAGAGATGAAAATGTCAACACAAATGTGATAGCATAATACTGAAGTGAATGGCTGCTAATTAGGAAATCAGGCACACTCAATCTAGCTTGCAACTGTGGAGCAAAACAACATTAGATGACACTTAAACCTTTTTATGCCGGCTACCTGTCAAGGTATCCTGCTTTTTCTCACATAAACCTGAATTTATTCAGCTAGACTCCTACACCAAAAAAACTGATAACATTGGTGGCTTTTTCAAAGGCTTGCCAATGTTTACACCAACCCTGTCTGCTCCAAATTATGTCCACAGCATACCGATTTGCAACAGAAACGTAAGATCTCATGGATTATTTATAATGAAGAAACATTTTAGCGAACATATCTGCAACGTTGCAAAATGTTTGTAATGAGTGTATATGAAAACGTTAACATATTCCGTGTTTCCTACAATATTCCACTTGTGGCAACCGAAGCAGGATCAGTGTTTTCATGGTTGTGTTTAAGCAACTGAAAGCACTTGGTTTAGGTTAGGGACGAATGGTTGGTCAAATATCAATACATTGAATACTGACTCAAAGCATGAGACAGAACAGGGTTTTTAATGTTTAACCAAAACCAGCAACGTTACTTAAAGTGTTTTAGCAGCCTAAAATTAACATATTGTGACACAGGACACAAACTCCGGTCTCTAGTGTCAGTCTTGGGGTGTGTACCTCCTCCGTTTGCTGTGGGCAAAAAAAAAAAAAAACGTTGCCAAAGAACAAATTCCTCCCAAACACATTTGGCAAAATCATGTGGTAGTATATAAACGCAGTGGTTGGTTTTTGTTTACATGACAAGGACCTGTAAATGTCACACCTGTAAGTGTGACTGTGGTGGTGCCAAGGTGGTGTGACACTGTTAAGGGCAAAGCCACTTAGGAAGGGGGCCAGTGTCGAAATAATCAGAAAGACATCTTTTAAACAGAATGAAATCTGCTGCCAACTCCATACAAAACATGGGACTGTAATATAGCAAGCTTCAAATCGCAAGTGAAATAATAAGAAATGCAAATATCCAACTTTGTAATTATCTGTCTTTTATAGCTTTCTCCAGGTTATGTACTGATGAAGACTTGATTTCATTCTTTTTCCCCTTTTCTGCTACGTTTGCAGCATTTTACAATCTTTGTCTTAATACTTCTTTTGTCCCTATTAATGTCCACATATCACCCGTGTCATTTGTGTGTATTTATGGACCCCAGAAAGACTAACTACATGAGCAGAAGCTAATGGGGATCCCTTGAACATACCAAATCCACAATGTACAGTAACGCATATCAAAGATGGTATTAAATGAGAACATCTTGAATATATTGCTGCACTTTCACTTTTAAATCTTTTACATTTTTTTATAGATGCGGTTTGACACTAAAAAAAGGTACCTTTTGTTTACCGGCAGGTGCAGACGGCCAAAATGCCAGCTCCTCTTCCTCCCTCTCTGCAGCCCACATGAAAGTGATGGCTGAAAAGGTCACACAAACACAGTGTGCATTTCACCAGGTTTCCCTTGCATCAGTAAGCCTGAACAGCGCGGTCAATAAATCGGAATGACAGCACCGGATCATTGGTCGCTGTCTGCGGGTTACTACCACTCTGTTGTTTTATCCCCTGTGTGCCTCTGACATGCCCGTCTTCATCTGGACACTCTACGCAAATATCGATTCCAGCCTTCGTTAGCTCAGCTGGCAGCCGAGAACACTGATGTTGCCCAAAGAGTGCTTTTGACAGACGGTGACGAACAGGATGTGATCGAGCTCAGCTTTGCGCCGCGTTTTGTCACAATATGATGTTATGACATGATAAAAAACACAGCGTGGGAAAGAGGAATTATTCATGTATTTCTCTCTAAATATGAGACAAGATTAAGGTATCAGTGAAGTCGTGTAGATGATGCCAGTTTTCATTTCGCTGCCTTATCAGCATTACCTGTGTATTAACTGACCCCCTCTTTCTCACATAGACTTGAACACATCCGTGTCTCTTTTTAAGAAAAAAAAGAAAAAAATGTTCTCCCTTGATTTCTTTCTCATGTGGAAACAGGCTCTGTGGACACAGAAGTAGCCTCGCAAAGGCGTTGAAGGAAAGGCTTCTTCTCTCTCTGCCTTCCCTTCTGGGGCGTGCTGACATATCGATCCGAGAGCGTTCAGACCTGGGCGAAGGCAAAGACGTCTGTGCCCATTCAACTCGCCGTGTAACCCGGTTCCCATGGCAACCCGAGGACGTGCGTGCTCCTGCCTCCGAGCAGCCTGCAGGTTTCCATCAGTGCCTGAGGTGTGGTAATGTGAAGTGGTTTCTCTCCATCCATCCATCCTTCTCTCTCTCTCTCTCTCTCTCTCTCTCTCCGTCTCGGTTGCCTCCCCAAAAAAAAAAGGCAGAGTGGGGACTCTACGGAGAAAAACTGCAGTCACGATTTGTCTCTTTTGATTGTTAGCCGCCACACTTTCTGTTAGGTGAAGAAACACACTGAGGTAGGTGTGTGTGTGTGTTTGTATGTGTGTGTGTGTGGGGGGGGGGGTACATCATTTCCGCATTTGGGCCATTCTTCTCTTCCACCTCATTGCAATTTTGTCCATGTTCAAGACATTTTTCATTTTTTTCTGCTGGTCAAGCACAAAACAATTTGTGACAACATTCGTTTCCTCGAGGAGCTGCTCAAAGAATGAATTGCTTGCTGGTATTCAACATTGGTCCTGTCAGTAAAAGCTGAATTCACAGTTCGTCATAAACGTGCGCTCAGATAAATGAGATCATTTGAAGAAAGTAGAAAGGAGCACCTCCATTATTCCACCGCAGCCCCACGCAAAAGCGACGTCACGTTAATGTGACGCGACTGAACAACTTTGGTTTCTGTTATTGGTGGGTGTAATTAACTCATCTCACCTGGGGGGGATTAATCACAAGAAATTGTGGTGCCATGATGCACTTAGTGCCAGGGCAGAACAGGACTGCAGGAGCCTTAAGCTGAAAGCAATAAACCACAACCATTTGTTGGTTTATTCTGTATTCCAACGTGAAGTAGCTCTGACCGTCATTTGGGTGGAAACACAGCTAAAGGAAATTCAGGTTGGAGCTTTTTTGAAAGCTAGAAAACACTCAAGCACACCAAGCTGCACTATCAAATTTTTTTTGCCTGGCTATGAAATCGATACTTGCCCCCAACTCGGCTACACACGGAGCCCCAAAGGTTCGCCTCACACTTTCCTCGTAAAAGATTTCCAGCTCCACTGGTGAGTGCAGTATAAAAGAAAATGGATTGGAGCGCAGTCTGGGTCATTTTTGCGCGAGTGCAAAAACACACACACACACAGGTGCTTTTAAGAAAGGGCAACAATTTGTACATGGACACAATAAAATGTTTAATAAAAATTCATGAAAAAGGAGAGGGCCAGTGCTACAATGGAGCAGTGCAATGGTAGTGGAATAGTAAAAGTTGGCAGCACAGGTGGCACACCAGTGAAAATGCAGGGGTGCAGTTCTCTATGTATTCATTCAATCTCACTACGATGCGAGTGAGGCATGAAAACAGAGATGCGGCAAATCACAAAAAACGAGAGGAGGGAAAATGCCCCGCGAAGTTAAACACAAATAAAGAACACCGGATTGAATGCTGGCATTGACTTCAGAAGACGAACTGCGCTGTAAGGTGATGCAGGTGATACAAGCACGTCGAGGAGTGGTGCTGATGTGCCGTCTTTTATGGACTATCGGGATTTCTTTAGGAGTAGTATAGGAATAGGAGAGGTGCGATGATTCACGCCTTACCAAACGCCGTCAAAGGGATGAGAGAGAGGCAAGAGCTGTGATGCCAGTGAGTCCAGCCTTCTCCGGACGGACTGCTCCCTCACTGCTGGGTGCAAGAAAGTTCGTATTCACTTTGAAGTTTTGAAGCTCCCTGTGAAGCTCTTTCTTGCTCCACATCCATGAACACAATTTTACAAATCTGTCACAGCCTATATTATGTACATGTCATATACCATAGTATTCCTACATTGCTATTAGCCCCTGTGTTTGGTTGAAATTGGCTTCACTTTGTCATTGTTTGGAGTGTAATAAATAATCATACTAATTGCAAAAGCAAAACATTTTCCTTCAAATACGCATGTTTTCCTTTTACTCTGACCTTCTTAAAAGCCAATATGTAGAAATGTCTTTCAATCATATCCCTTCCCTTTGCCACAAATGGAAAAAAAAAATATATATATATATATATGGGTTATGCATGAAGAAATCTATATTAATTTTGTTATTAACAAAAAAAAACATGTTATCCTACATATACTGATGCAACATATGTTTGGGCTCCATAGATAAAGCAATGTTAAGTATGTTCTTTGGGCTCTTTAAAGAGGGAACGGGGTCTCCAGGACCTCAAGTATCCGGGTTAATCGTCACGCCGTGTGGTAGAGCAGAAGTTATGTGCACGGAACTAAACTGAATGTTGAAAATTGAAAAGTGACTTTGAATTACTTTTTTTGTGATTCATTGCGGTTTATTACAAAGTTAGTGAAGTATCTGTGTTGTCTCAATTCAAAAAGGTGAGCCACTCTAAGCTTTCATGTTGAAGCTCGCCCTGTGAAAACGCTACAGAAATGACTACGCATTAAAGCGAGGTGAATTCTGCCAAGCTGCACATTCAGTGACAGAAAACCTTGTCGAAAAGTTTCGAATTTCGACCTTTACCTCAGCTTCTTTGGATACCGTAAACAACATCAGCCGTCACAGGTTTCCATTACCTCTTCCTGAGCATGAATGATATTCGATTATTACTTACGCAAGTGCCTACTGGTGAGTAAACTGTGGGAGAAGACCGGCGTCTCTTTTTTCCCGTCAGTTTCTTTGTCTGCCTTTTGCGTTTCTTTGGACGGGGGAAGGTTATCTTTAGCATCCAGTGTTCGTGTATTGATATGGAGCATCTTTTATCTCCCGCAGATACGTTTTGCAGGTATTGATTTCATTGCATTTCCAAAAATCGCATGGGAGTAAATGTCAATACAAGCATACCACGTGACCAAAGTAGAATCCCCTTAATGCCCCTAACTAAAGTAAATGAATGAGAAATGACAGCTTCAAGGCAGAAATTGACCATGACATTAATATTTCAATTTAGCAGCCCTTGCATATGCACAGTGGTTCACGGTTTAAAAATAAACTCAGAGCATAGTGGATAGCTGGAGCAGCTATGTTAGACTTTGCATGGACCCAGCGTTGAAATAAGTATTTTCAATCAGCGGGCGGGCCATCTGCCATGTTATGTGGACTCCAGCTGCTTGGGACCCACGACGCCTCTATACTTACTCTTTCAATGGGTGACGTTGAGCTCCCACCATGATCCATCCTGGAGGACGACAGCATAAAGTAAACATCGCCCCGACCAGTCAATCAGCCTTTTCTCCCCCGTTCAATCAATTGAGTGCTCGCCTTCAGAGGCCTGGAAATAGATTGAGGTTCGCTTTGTGTGGCACAAACTAGATGAGAG
Source organism: Enoplosus armatus (assembly GCF_043641665.1). NCBI lineage: Eukaryota > Metazoa > Chordata > Actinopteri > Centrarchiformes > Enoplosidae > Enoplosus > Enoplosus armatus. The sequence continues at coordinate 24,600,617 of NC_092186.1, read as the reverse complement.
TGCACTTAACTACAGGGAGAAAATGGGTAGCATCTCTATCCTCATCTCTGCAAATGTACATCAAGTGGGGTATATTCAGTTTTGGTAACATTTGACCACCGTAGTATGCTTTTAGAGTCCATTCTCCTGCCCTCTCTCCCTCTGCGCCCCGCTTGGAGAATCACAAGCGTAAATGTTTCCACATATCTGAATCACGGGGTTACAATCAGAAAGACTAATATTAAGGAACCACTCCTAGAGTCGATAACCACAGTCTAGCCTGCGACATAAGGCGACTGACGTGTACATTTCCATGTCCTCTCTCAAAGACAAAGACAGAAGTGTTGTGACAACGTCTGGGTCTGAGTGGACGGTTGAGCACACAAAACGTATATATAACGTCCTCGTGAACCTACACAGAGACGGGTGTTAGGGTGGTTCCCAGTGGACATGTACGTTACAAACCCCCAATCCATACAAGTATAGAAACACACACTCTACCAAGTCTGACGACACCCATATACATTCACTTACCAGCGCTTATGTAAGTGCAGCCAACTATAGACACGGCAGATCAGAAGATCTTGTTTTATTCATTTTTTGGTCCAATGGGCTGGTTTGGAAGGTACGGACTATGTTGTAATTTATGTGTGAGGACGTACATAGAAACTTCTCAAACGTTCAACATAATGCACATCCATTCATTTCCTCAGTTTTTTTTTCCCAAATATAATACGTTTGCTTCAGGGTAACCACTCCAGCTAGAAGTGCATTTAGCCAAATTCAGGCAAAGATTGTGTTTGGATCACAGTTAACACACGGGTAAAGCAGGCATGTTGAATGGATGTTTTGGCCCATGGTAATGGAATGCCGATTTAAAGTGACCACAGGACCTCTTTTCTTCTTTTAACTGCCACCTATCAAACCTGTAGAGGTTGAAGTTGAACTCATACATAACTCATTCCACGGAAATCACAGTTCAAGCTGATTTGCTTTTGCTTCAGCATTAGAAAGGTGTGACAGAGGAAAAAAAAAAAATGTGTTCCATGAATTCTGAGTAGTATTGGTGTCATAGTATAAAGTATTAAGTAAAAAAAAAAACAGCTTGGCATTCTGTAGGTTCTCTGATGGCTGTCATGGAGGTTAGCTATATCAGTAAACCCTAAGATAAGATAAGATAAGATAATCCTATATTGATCCCTCAGTGGGGAAATATGCATTGTTCCAGCAGCATACAGGATAGTGCAATAGAAACAGTCGACAATCAAGATATAATAAATAAGAACAGTAAAGACTGTTAAATAAAAAAATAAAGGTAAAGGGATTGTACTGGGTATTGCACCACTGTTACATTCAGAAATACGTGAATTGTCCATTCCGGTGTGCGTGGTCTGCTGGGAGCAGGTCTGATTGTAAAGCCTGACAGCAGCTGGGAGGAAAGACCTGCGGTACCTCTCCTTCACACACCGCGGGTGATGCAGCCTGTCACTGAAGGAGCTGCCCGGTGCTGCCAGAGTGTCCTGCATGGGCTGGGACCTGTTCTCCCTCAGGGATGATAGCTTAGCCATCATTCGCCTTTCTCCCGCCACCTCCACTGAGTCCGGGGGGGGCATCCCAGAACAGAGCTGGCCTTCTTAATCAGTCTGTCCAGTTTCTTCCTGTCGGCGGCTGAGATGCTGCTGCCCCAGCAGACCACTCCATAAAAGATGGCTGATGCCACTGTAACGAGTTAAAATGCATTTTATTATTTCCAATTCATGTTTGTGAATTTTATGTATCATTTAATGATTACGTTGAGTATTTGTGAATTTTATCTCTCACTCTGCCTTTTCCGTACCTCCTGGGCTTCCGTAGCTCCTCCCTTATACCCCTCACAGTGCCGTTTTGCATGCCCCTTGCACTCCTGAAGACCTGAGTCTCCTGAGCAGGGAGAATCTGCTCTGGCCCTTCTTGTACGGTGCAGTTGTGTTGTCAGTCCAGTCCAGTTTATTGTTCAGGTGAACACCCAGGTACTTGTAAGACGTCATCAACTCAATGTCCATTCCCTGGATGTTCACTGGTGTGGGAGGGTTGTGTTTGCACCGGCGGAAGTCCACCACCATCTCTTTGGTTTTCCCCGCGTTGATGTGGAGGCGGTTCCGCCGGCACCAGTCCACAAAGTCCTGGTTCAGTTCTCTGTATTCCCTGTCGTCCCCATCTGTGATGCGGCCGACAACTGCAGAGTCATCAGAGAACTTCTGCGGGTAGCAGTTAGCAGAGTTGTGTGTGAAGTCAGTGTAGAGGGTGAAGAGGAAGGGAGCCAGGACTGTTCCCTGTGGGCCCCCGTGCTGCAGACAACCGGTACTCTCTCCAGCTTCAGGCACAGTTTGAAAATGTGCTCAACTATCCCACACAGCTGGTCTGCAGAGGACTTGAGGAGCCTTGAGCTTATGCCGTCCGGACCTCGCCTTGATCCTCATGAGTTCATTCCTCACCTGGTTTGTTGTGAGGGACAGATTGGAGCAGTGGGGCTGCATGCTGGGGGCTGGGGGTTGGGGGTTGGAGGTGGGGCATTGGGCAGGAAGTGCCGTGGATGTGAAGGGTGGCTGTAAGCTGACTGTTGTGGGGAGAGAAGATGGGGGTGGGGCAGTATGCAGGGGGTGTAGACGATGGGGGGTTGCAGCAGAGTGGACTGGGCCGGTGGGTGGGCAGATGCCTGATCAAATCTGTTGAAGAAGATGTGCAGATCATTCACCCACTTCCGGTCCCCCACAGGCTGGGAGTTGGGTTCCCTATAGCCAGAGATGGTTTTAAGGCCCTTCCAGACTCCACTGATGTTGTTCTGCTGCAGCTGATCCTCCACCTTCCTCCTGTAAGCTGTTCTTACCGTCCGTGCTCCTTCTGCACGTACTGCAGCTCCTCCTTGCTCCTTAATGCCAAACAAACCCAACACCATGAAATGGGATTGTAGCAGCACTCAACTAGAAGTGCATGTCTGTGAAATACTGAATGCATTACTGTCAATGACATTTTGCTAACAAATGTAAAATTTCACTTCATAACAAGTGTCATTGTCATTGTCACTGGGTTGGCTTGGTTGGCTTCTCCCTCAAGGTCTCTTTATCGTTCTTCACGAAGCTACTTTGGCCACTTTCTATGTGTCCAACTGATTGCGACGCCATGAATGCCTGCGAGGACAGACTGTCTAAAAGTGTGTTTGTATCCCTACTTGAACAATTATTGCGTCTCTCCCCTCGGTGCCTTTGAGTGTGGCTGTTTGGAACAGCTGTAAACGCTTTTGCTTTAGACGTGTTAGGACGACACTTTGTACAAGCTAGTTAGTTTCAAGCCTTCTACAGCCTTTACAATGCACCTAATCAATGGTCAATCTCACAGTCCCTTTTTTACCGTCACTCATGAATAAGACCCTGAACTCCATGGGACAGTTCTCCTGACTATGCAGTCCACTTTTCCAGGAAGCCTGTTTTGAGTTGCTTAGTAGCTGATCTTCATCCCAATCATGTCATGCTCAGCTGTGAACGACTAATTGAAGGTCATGGTCCGTGTCACAAAGGACAATATCAATTTCATATCCTGCAAAAAGTAGAAATTATACTGTCGCTAACACTCCAGACCTCAACTGCTCATTAATATCCTTCCCAAAAAATGTCATAAACAGTTGAGACGAGGGCAGGAGATGTTTGAATAAACTAAACTTCGCTACATTTCGAGTCCAAAGACGCTGTCTCTGATTAATTACAATTCTGAAATGCCCATGGCTGTGGTATAAAAATTTGCATGCAAGACCAACATTTTGTTCTTATTAAATAGTGTACAAATTAGCGTCAGTCTTGTTTGCCATCTACTCTGTGAATGTTCTGCAATACAGGTCATCATTTTGGGGAGCTAACAACATCCAGGACAACGTATCAGAAAAAGATAAGACCCAATCTTGCACAGCTGATTGATATTATCTCCGTTGCACCGAGTCATGCTCTCCTCAATTCAATTAGAACAGCCGTCCGAGTCACCTTCATGACGAATTTACACACTTCACACAATTCTGCAAATCAATAGGAAGGGAAATGGATAGAATATCAGCGGACACATCCAGAGTTTTTGTCTTCTTTTCCCCTGGTTTGTAATTGGGAGACTTGGCTAATTAAAATAGAGTTCCCAGGCAGTCGATGACGGCTGATGCTGCTGCGGTTCTCCCCTTCAGATGTTCAATGAAGAGGAAGGGGTATTAGAGCCATAAGGAATGACACAAAGCTGGCTATTCACACATAATTGCTCACCCAGGGAGGATGCAGTGAGGCTGGTGGCCTGACAAACGCCAGAGGTGTCAGTTCCTGTCAAGATGATGAAGCTCTCCAATGCCCCCCCCGGCCCTGCTCTGAGACCCCAACGCGGTTCAAATGGGACGTCAATTTTAACTTTATAAATCTAAAATTGATGAAATATGAGGTGGCTGTAACTTCAGACTAAGCCTTAGTTAGGTTTCCTGTGCAGAGGCCCTTAACTGGGGCTTGCCTCGGCTGAGCTGTGGATTTATTTATGGAGCCAATAAATCTGTGTGCCTCTGCAAGGGGAAGGTTTTGTTTAGATGTTTAGATGCATCTTTTAGATCTTCATGATTCAGCACACTCTCTCTGTGACGTCCCGTGTAAATCACCCCATCAGCCATATAGATGTGCACATTGGAGATCCTGTCCAGAACCCCCCCCCCCCCCCCCCCCCCGAGGCTACATTTAAATACTAAAGCAGATTCTGAATTAAATGCATGCTTGTAGAGGGATAGCTGGCCACAAGACTCATTGACATGAAAATCAAATCATTCTATTTACTGTGTTGCCTTCTTTTAACTCTATTCAAACAAACAAATAAATTAATTAAATAGATCTGCAAGCTGGTATACCTGGGTCCAAGCACCACATGCAGCTCGGAACCAAAGCCCCATTGACTTGGCCAAATTAATGATCAACGCAATTAAATAAATAGAAAAAAAACTCAAATGCAATGATCCATGACACAACAACATCAAGACAAAAAAAGAAACTATTATAAAATTATGAACCTTGTGAATCTCAAGCCAAGATCAGACAACATGATATCAGCACCAAAAAGGCAAGCTCCAACAGATGTGGGACACTGGGCAAGAAAATATACAGTTTTAGATGTAGAACTTGACTGTTGGTTTTGACATCCCTGATCCTGCAAGTCCATCTGTCTACGGCCACGTTATGCAGGTCACGAAAGACCGTAAGCAATGATTTGTGAGAGTTCGAGTCGACCAAGTCACGCCACGACCATGACAGCCCTATTCTGACGTAGTGACAGCCTCGATCGACATAAACGTGGTGTTGTCAGAGCTTACCTGAACACACCTGGATGTACTTCTAATCAGGGAAGTAAATTCATTTGGCAGCACAGAGGGAATTCACAACTCATAAAACAAAGCGTCCCAAGTAATTTGCCCTCGCATGCCTCCATATCCCTCGATGGATATGCATTAAGTTTATTCCTCAAAATCACTAACTGTTGACTAGTAAACAGAAAAACAGCATTCCTTTACCTTTTAGAATCCTTCTTTGACTTTTCTTCTAAACTGTACATCTGACAGGTTGCAGGATTTCTTCCTCACTTTTCTAAACGCTCT